>NC_048299.1:97500670-97554163 GCF_013100865.1 Trachemys scripta elegans
AAAAAAAAAAAAAAAAAAAAAAAAAAAAAAAAAAAAAAAAACACCCTGCAAAAAGACTATAGAAACACTAAATAGTTTATTATTATTATTTATTTATCCTTGTGGATTACCTGAGAAGTGAGATCCAATAATGGGCCACAGTATGGTGCAAGAAGATCCAGCAGTTTCTTGGGGAAGTGGATAGGACCAACCCCTGTCCATTCCTTCCCTTACCATGTAAACATTTGCAAGAAACTCCAGAAAAGGAACCTCCCCAAGCTATCCTCCCCCGTAGCCCACTCCTGCAGGTTTTTCACAGAAAGGGAGTGATTTGGCCCTATAATTATAGTAAAGGGATATGTTCTGCTCAGAACACTCCTATTCAGAATACTCACCTATATTAAAGTGGTGGAAATGTAACATTTTAGGCATCTAATACAACATTGCCACTAAGTGACAGTGCAAAATTTCAAAATCATTAGTATAATATTATGGTTTTCAATAATAACAACCATTATCTGCATTTTTCACTATATTGTTACAAAGCAAAAGGAGAGAGGTGTTAAACTATGTTCTCAGAATTGCCAGACTTGTTCTGAGGCACGGGAAATGCTTTTGACTTATTTGACTTTCCTTCAAATATTGCTATCCAGCCATTGTAGTCCCTGCACAATTTAAAAAAAAAAAAAGGAAACCTGCATTTGCACGTAGATAAGACCTGACTATACGTATGGAAATATGGTTGGTATTTAACTTCAGTATGGCTGAGTAAGGGCCAATAAGAAAACAAGAAAAATAATCCATTCAGATATTATGAGTTCAAAATCCAGTGAGTGAGACCTAGAGCATATCGGGATGGGTAGGAAATTGGCTTGAAATGGAAACAAATTGGGGCTTCATTTTTTTTTTCTTCTTATAGCTGGAACTTTGCAGGCCACTGCTGTACTTGGCAACAGTTTATAGCATTCTGAGTAGAGCTGGGTCAACTATTCATAACAAACAGTGTCTGCACTGTACTATTTGCAGTCTTTTGAATCTTATGACTGAACAAGCTTCAGCCTGTGAGTTGCTTGCAAAATGTTTGTTGTGATTATTCCTTCCTATATTTCATCTGCACAATTCTATATTTGAGTGGCAGTTTAGGTTTTAAGGACACGTGGTATTTTTTTTTCCTCCACACTTTGATCAGATGACTGAAACTTTATAACGGACTGCTCGTTCCTTGTGAAATGAATTTCATTTTGCCATGAAACAACTTTTTCTTCATGATTAAGTGAACTCTGGCTACAGCCTGAAATTTGCTTTCCGTGAACATGTGTACGTTTAAAGAAAATATTTGTGTAACTTGTTCACGTAATACAAAAAAGGGGTTGTAACTGTTCAGTATTAAATTGTATTTAGAATCTAAATAGTTACAATGGCCAAAACATTCAAAATTAGAAACCTAAAGTTAATCTCATAAAGCCATAGTTAAGAACCTAAATAAGAAGCTGGTTGAACACCTAGCAGTTAGTAGGTGGTCCTCACTTTAAAAAAATGAGGCCAAATGTTTAGATGCTTATATATTAAAGCCGGTTGGGAAATTAATTTTTTTTATTTATTTTCATTGATATTTTGGGGAGGTTTTCTTGAAAAACTGAAAACCAAAATATGTTCAATTTTTAGTTTAAATCTGAAAAAAAAGGGTTTTCAGTTGCTAAAAAAACAAACAAAAAAAAGCAGTGTTGGATTTTATTTCAATGAAAGCCCTGATGAAAATAGAAATATATTTAATCTCCCTGTACTATATGCCTTAAATGAAAGAGAAAAAAGTAAACATATTAAGTGCATTCCTCAAAGCTCTCTTCCTCCCCACAAAAATCTTCTTTTGGTTTTAGTAGTAATAAGATGTAGGACTTGATGGCGCTTGAAGATAATCCTTTGTTCTTATCATACATCTTTCATCTAAAAATTTCCAGGATTATATACAATGCTGAGACTTACATTTTTAAGACCATGCTCATGAGCTGTGTGCACCCTGGTGAAATACACATGCAGACAGAAATGAGCGTATGTGCAAATCCTAGACTTATATGCACAGATCATGCATTGTGCATGTGCACTTCCTAAAAATATGGCACATAAAGGCCTATGGTCACTTATGGGGATGTTGAAATATCCACAATGGCTAGTCCCCTATTAGGCCACATTACTACCATTTACTTTCCTCTTGAATCTGAAAAGGAAGAAGAAAGAGTGGTCAGCACAAAAGCACGAGATCTGCTTAATAAATGGCATAATCCAATTGAAAAATAAAATAGCAAGAATAAGGAAAGGCTTTATACAAGCTGGGAATACATGTTAAATCTATAGATCATCTGTTTGGCTGGACTTTATTGTACTGGTACCAGGGAGTGCTGTTTGGAAAGCAGTTATGAACTAAAGGAACATTGTCAGCGCTCTGCTCCTGTGTGTGATGACACTTCAGCACAAGGAGGTAGCAGATGTAGTAATTAAGTGTTCTCAAGAGGCTGTAAAATGAGTTGATTAGGTGAATTACTAGACCTAACAAAGCCACATCAGGATCAAGAGGCAATCGTGCATCGGGAAATACTAGAATTGACGGCATCTTGAAATTCTCTTCTACGCTGTCTGTCATGTGCTGTTATTAAAGGGGGTGCTCTAATGTTAACATATCCCATGGAAGGAAAAAGAAAAATATTTGACACTCTCGTTTAAAACTCTGATAAAACCTTGTTCATTTGCTTTTTGATCACTTACATACTCTCTAATTCTCACACACACAAAAACGCAGTCTTGTCTCACTTTTCAGCAAAGATTTAATGGTATTGTGTTATAGTGTTAACGTTAAGGCCATGTCTCTATTATGGGTAGTATACCAGCGTCACTACAGCATATCCCCATAGTGTAGATGCAGTCTTCACAGATCGAAGGAATTTGTCCATCGGTGTTAGAACACCATCTCCACTAGTGACAGTAGTGAAGTTGATGGAAGCAATCTTCTGTCAACCTAGTTGCATACACAGTAAGTTGGCATGCCTACATCTCTCAAGGTTGTGGATTATTCGCATCCCAGAGCAACATAGCTATGTCAACCTAAATTTAAGTGTAGACCAGGCCTAAAACTCATTTAAGTAAGACTCTTATTACCAATGTTCTGTGAAGCCTGTTGCTCTTTCATGGATGCATGAGTTATAATGGCAAATGTATTGTCTATAGTAAAAATGATATTTTTCATCCATACATCTCAAAGTATTTTACAAAAGTGAGTTAATGTTATTGTTCCAGTATTACAGACGGTAATTGAGGCACAGAAAGGATAAGTTATTTGCCCCCGTGTCACTCAACAAGTCAATGAAAAGAACTGGGAATACCACTCAGTTTCTCTGATTACTAGTTTATGCTCTTATGCTCTTAGGCCACAGATGCCTAAGGATCCACAAGAACTGGACCAGCATTTTCTGCAGATCTTGGCCTTCTACTAGAACTGCTGACAGCTACCCCTCACTCTTCCACTCTGCTGCATTCCCCACCTCCCACAGGACAATGTGACAGCTCACAAACAGCTGTGCCACTGTGGGAGTGACTCAAGTACACCGCTACCTCAATATAACGCGACCCGACATAACACAAATTTGGATATTCTGGATATCTGGGGAGGGTGGGGCTGTGCACTCTGGTGGATCAAAGCAAGTTCAATATAACACAGTTTCACCTATAACGCGATGAGATTTTTTGGCGCCCGAGGACAGCGTTATATCAAGGTAGAGGTGTAATTGATATTTGCAATTAAGGCCTCATCCAGAGAATGCCAAGCATCTGCAACTCACATTGAAATCAGTTTTCAGTCCTATACGAGATCACGACCTTGACTTTCTCATTCAGAGAGCAAAATCTCTTTTTTTTTTTTTTTTTTTTTTTTTTTTTTTTTTTTTTAATGGAGATATCCCATCTCCTAGAACTGGAAGGGACCTTGAAAGGTCATCAAGTCCAGCCCCCTGCCTTCACTAGCAGGACCAAGTACTGATTTTGCCCCACATCCCTAAGTGGCCCCCTCAAGGATTGAACTCACAACCCTGGGTTTAGCAGGCCAATGCTCAAACCACTGAGCTATCCCTCCCCCCCCCATTTGATTAGGGGCTTTCGTTAAAAACTGTTCCACAGTGATTTACATCTCTCATTTACTTTTAGTCTATTCCAGCTGTGTACTTTAGGATCCTTCCCTGTTAGAGCTATTACATAGGAGGCCTTCTGAGTAATCAAGAAACCATTTTAGCATTTGTAATTTCTCAGGTTTGTGTCATGCACCAGGTTATAGTCCAGTGGGAAGGGCTGGTAATCAAAACCTTAAAAGTTTTTTCAATCAAAGACAGAAAATGGTGTTCAGGAAAGAATTTACTGAGGACCTTGTTATTCCAGCTAG
This sequence comes from Trachemys scripta elegans, assembly GCF_013100865.1. Taxonomy (NCBI): domain Eukaryota; kingdom Metazoa; phylum Chordata; order Testudines; family Emydidae; genus Trachemys; species Trachemys scripta. Next base: position 97,505,073 of record NC_048299.1, read on the forward strand.
TGGGTAACCTGGTTATGAACCTACTTGCATCTGAAGAAGTGAGGTTCTTACCCACGAAAGCTTATGCTCCCAGTACTTCTGTTAGTCTCAAAGGTGCCACAGGACCCTCTGCTGCTGGTTATGAACGTCATCAGTTATTTACAGTAGAACCTCAGAGTTACAAACAGCTTGGGAATGGAGGTTGTTCGTAACTCTGAAATGTTCGTAACTCTGAAGAAAACGTTATGGTTGTTCTTTCAAAAGTTTACAACTGAACATTGGCTAAATACAGCTTTGAAACTGTACTTGCAGAAGAAAAATGCTGCTTTCCCTTTTTTAGTAGTTTGCATTTAACACAGTACTGTACTGTATTTGTTTTTTGGTTCTATTTTTTTTTTTGGAGGGGGTCTCTGCTGCTGCCTGATTGCGTGCTTCCGGTTCCAAATGAGGACCCCAAAAGCTTCTTTGCAATTTCTTGTCACATAAAGTAAACAAAAAATAATTGTTTCTTTTTAAGCGAATAGAAGATGGTAATTACCTAGAAAATACCACCTTTTTGTTACTACCCTCTAGTGTAATACGTGGCGTATATTCTGAGTATTATTATTATTATGAATGTATTTGAATTACTGTAGCAGGTAGGGGCCCTAGTCATGGACCAGGACACTGTTGTGCTAGGCACTGTACAAACACAGAACAAAAAGACTGTCCCTTCCCCAAAGAGCTTACAGTCTTATGAGCAAGAATTTAAACTAAGACTTTTGGACATCACTAGTGGTTTTCTTTCTGATGCTTCAATTTCTGGGTGCCCAACCCAAGACACCTTTTTAAAAGTATTGAATTTTCCCTCAGCACTTTCTGAAAATTAGGCCCCTTTAAGGTGTCTCAAGTTGGGCACCCAGAAATTCAGACACCTAGAGTCACTAATCATTTTTAAGACTTATGGCCTAATCTTGGCCTCTTGCTTGAGTCCATCTAATTGGCAAAAGCCATTTCGTTATTGGCTTTAATTCTGAAAACCTTACTAACCTTTCCTAGGTCATATGTCAGATAGTGTATGTATGTTGGGACCACAAAATGGCATACATCCATGAAACCAACAGTGAAAGAAATATATGGCATTTCCAGTCAGAAAAAAAAAAAACAAAAAAAAAAGTTAGATGGCCTTGTGAGGGGAGGGAGAGAATCTTCTATCAGGAGACAATCTACCCTACTTTCTTTTCTCACATTCTTAATTCTGTGACTTTTACTTGCTTTATCACTTTTCCTGATTCCCTGCAGGCCAATGCTGACAGCTAAGCCTCTGTTTTATCTTGAACTGTTCAAACTTTGTCAGAAAATGACTTACCCTGCTGCGTTTGAAAGTGGCTGCATGATTGCAACGACCCACCTACTGGTTGCTCAGGGTCCAGATGATCACCAGAGTTTGAGTGAAATCGTAATGACAGCCCTGGAACAGCTGGCAGATTGTTAAAATATATGCTCTTTTACTGCTTCCAATAGAAGGCCAAGAAATTGAATTATTTTTTTTATTCCATCTAAAAACAATTATCCAGCTCTGATCTCACTGTAATATCAATATCCAAAGAAGAATATTCGGTTTTGACACCATTTGATAACACAGTCATGTTGCTAGAACCACTTCTGAGCAAAGTCATGCAATTTGCATTGTCCATAGTTGTTCTGATTGTTCAGTCTGTGGTCTTTGATAGCTGCCTCCAGCCTTGACTGCTAAATATCCATGTGGTTTTTCAGCCATTGGACCAGCACAAATCAGGTTTACAACACATTTGTATTGCAGTAGTCACAACCATTAGATCATGCAGAGTGTATGATAAAATATAGATATTCAGTGATAGTGGCACCATTCATGCCTCTAAAAATCAGGCTCCATTGAAGTTTCTCTTGTACATTTTCAGTGGCTTTTATTTGTGCCGAAATTTGATAACGCCATGAACAGCTTTCTATTACAATACAAGATAAATGGAGACAAGAAACGGATACATCTCTCTATGCCCTCAATATCTCTAAATAATAACATTCACATTGTGGTTTACATCTTCAAAGTGCTGTACAAGCAGTAACTCATCCCCATGATCACCTCTGAGCAGTGGATATATAAGTAAATATGTTTATCGCCATTTTATAGATGTGAACATGGAGGGAGAGAGGCCACATATTTTCTTGCCCCAGGCCATAGAGAATCTTGTGCCTGTGTAAAGAAGACAACCTAAGACTCAACTTCATTCCTTCCTCTCTCAAGAAGGGGCTGTAAGACCTGTACTTCAGTTCTGATCTGGGGTGATGTCATTTTGACAATCACTCCAAAGAAAAAGGAAGCCAGCACTTAATATTTTAAAGCCAAGGAGGAAATCAGTAGCAAAATGAGGTCTCCGGTAGACACAAAAACGGAGCTGTAGGAGCTGTGGTGGTGGTGTTTTGCAGTTCATCTTTAAGTTTCTCACTAGGGTAGAATGGAATTACTCATATCCTTAAAGTTACAGATATGCTTAAGTGTTTTTCTGGAGCAGGGCCTCACTTCTTAATCCAGCTCAAGACCTAATGGGATGAATCTAAGGTTGTACTTCACACAAGAGTGCCTTGTTTTGGATTAACACACATTTTTGTTTCCCTTCTTTCGTAGGTAGAAGTGCAGTTGTCAATGTGAAATTTGTATACTGTCTAGCAGCTAGTCCATTTCCTCCTGTCTTCAGTATTTTGGTAGGGACTGATACTGCTGAGTGCCTCTTACTACATACTGAGTGTCCTCAACTCCCGTTAAGGTCAATGGGATTTGAAGGCACTCAGCATGTTATAGGAGGCACTCAGCACACTGCAGGATCATTCTGTCAATAATCTCTAGAGTAGACATTCAAAACCACACAATATGATTGCTAACAGCACAGATGCAGGCCAGACAGCCTAGTGGTTGAGTTACTGAAGAGGGACTTAGGATAACTGGGTTCAATTCTTGGCTCAATCACAGATTTTCTGTGTGATTGTGAGCAACCCAGTTAATCTCTCTGTGCCTCAGTTCCCCATCTGTAAAATGGGCATAATACTTCCCTACCTCACAGTGATGATGTGAGGCTAAAATCTGTTGTTGATTTGTGAGGTGATGGTGGTAAGGGTCATATTGGTACATAGACAGATTTGCCAATGACTTAATGAAAGACCTAATGATGAACAAAAATAATAATAAGCCACTGGTCACCTTAAGAAAAGCTACCTTTAGCAAATTAAAAGTTGTAGACTGTGATATATGCTTGCTGGTATCATTGCTTCTACACTGTTGTAATATAGAACAGTGTTTCACCAACGTAGTCTATAGGGCCAGATTTTAAATAGTCACTTTTTCATTCATGAGTAGTAATATGAAAAAAATCTGTATATTAAAATATTTTTTCCTCTTCTTCTTCTTCTTCCCTTACAGCTCATGGCCAATGCTATCCTGTTTGTCAGTGTAAATTTGTATGGGGTCTTTGTGAGGATTTTGACGGAAAGGGCTCAGAGGAAGGCATTCCTTCAAGCCAGGAACTGCATAGAAGACAGGCTAAAGCTGGAGGATGAAAATGAAAAACAGGTCAGTTTAAAAGTGCTCTTCTTTCTTTGGTATCATTATAGATACATGTACTGTAAGTTGAGAGACTAATTCATGAGGAAAGGTCTTTAATTACCTTATTACCAGGGGAGTTTCTCTGCTTTGCATTTTACTCTTGATCTGCCACAAAAACATAACATGCAGGAGCATCCACATAGTTAGCATTAGCTCAAGCACTAAAGTGGAAAATTTCTAGGCTGGGGAGAAAGGTAACATTTTAGACAATATAGAAATCATATTTTTATTTGCATGTGAAATGTAAGGTGGATTTTAGACATCCTGTACAAGTTTCTCTTCGCCTAGGTGTATGTCTGCACCTCCCGTAAATATTAATGAGAATTATGGTAAAAACACAGTTTACAGGGAGAACAGACTCCAGTGTTGCAGCCAAACAGTTTGAACCACAATCCATCCCTCCACTCATTTAAAAATAGTACTGTTTTTAGTATATTTCATTTAAAACTACAGCAATTAGCCTTCCACACTGACACGGAAATAAGGTATGATAAGGAAAATCACTGCAACAAAACTCATTATCACTCTCTTGAGGCCTGATCCAAATCCCACTGAATCCCAGTCAGTCTTTCTATTGACTTCAGTGGAGTTTGGATCAGGTCTTCGTTGTGGTATACTGTTCATAGTCTATGATGAATATGTAGGGCCTTTTTTTTTTAAACAACTTTGGGTAGTTGGGTAAAATGGGACTTGGATCCAAGTCACTACTTGCTCTTAGCTTTGGTTCTGGTGAGATTTTCCAAAATCAGGTCTTCCCCCAACCCTATCATTGTCTATCTCTTTTTGTAACACAGTCCAAAACAGGGACCATAGATCATTGAAATGTAGGGCTGTAAGGGACCTCAAGAGGTATCCCATCTCCTAGAACTGGAAGGGACCTTGAAAGGTCATAGAGTCCAGCCCCCTGCCTTCACTAAGAGGACCAAGTACCCATTTTGCCCCAGATTCCTAAGTGGTCCCCTCAAGGATTGAACTCACAACCCTGGGTTTAGCAGGCCAATGCTCAAACCACTGAGCTATCCCTTCCCCAAGGTCATCTAGTCCAGCCCCCTGTGCTCAGGCAGTATCAAGTACACCTAGACCATCCCTGACAAATGTTTCCCCAACCCATTCTGAAAAACTTCCAATGATGGGGATTCCACAGCCTCCCTTGAAAGCCTATTCCAGAATTTAATTACGCTTATAGTTAGAAAGTGTTTGCTAATATCAAGCATAAATTTCTCTTGCTGAAGATTAAGCCAATTACTTCTTGTCCTTCTTTCAGTGGACATGGAGAACAACTGATCACCAACATTTTTATAACAGTCCTTAGCATATTTAAAGATTTGTTATCAGGCCCTATGTCAGTCTTCTTTTCTTAGGACTAAACATATCAATTTTTTTATTTTAGTGTTTTCTTGATAGGTAGGGCCCTACCAAATTCACGGTCCATTATGGCTAATTTCACGGCCATAGGATTTGAAAATTTGGTAAATTTCATGTTTTCAGGTGTTTCAATCTGAAATGTCATAGTTTTGTAACCGTGGGGGTCCAGATCCAAAAGGGGATCATGGGGCGGTCACATACCTGTTGTAGAGGGATCACAGGATTGCCACCCTCACTTCTGTGCTGCCTTCAAAGCTGGACTCTGAAGGCAGCAACCGTGGAGCTTCCTGCAACAGGAGGAGGTTCCTGGAGGTGGTCTGAGCTCCCCCGAAGAGCGGCTGTGCAGGGGTGGACAAGTCCTGTTCCTCCCCAGCCCAGCCAGAGCTAGGAGCCCCCTGGCTGGGGCGCTCCTAGCAGCAGGGGAAGATCAGACCCACCTCCAGAAGCCTCCTCCAGCTGCAGGAACCTCTGGGGCTGCTGTCCAGTCTCGGAGCATACTGCAGCAGAGGAAGGCATCCGAAGGTGGGTCTGAGCTCCCACTGAAAGCGGTTGTGCAGGGGTTGGACAAGTCCTGTCCCTCCACAGCCCAGCCAGAGCCAGGAGCCCCGTGGCTGGGGCACTCCTAGCAGCAGGGAGAGATTGGATTTCACGGAAGGGCTTATTTCACAGTTTGTGACATATTTTTCATGGCCGTGAAATTAGTAGAGCACTACTCATAGGACAGGGTTTCTAAACGTTTTTGTCATTTTTGTTTTTCTCCTCTGAACTCTCTCCAATTTGTCCACATCTTTCCTAAAGTGTGGTGCCCAAAATTGGACACAGCACTTCCGCTGAGGTGTTACCACTGCTGAGTAGAGTGGGACAATTACCTCTCATCTCTTACATATGACACTGCTGTTAATACATCCCAGAATGATATCAGCCTTTTTGCAAATTCATCACTTTGTTGACTCATATTCAACTTGTGGTCCATTATAACCTCCAGCAGTACTACCATCTAGCCAGTTATTCTCCATTTTGTAGCTGTGCATTTGATTGTTCTTTCCTAAGTGAAGTACCTTGCAATCGTTTTTATTGAATTTCATTTAATTGATTTCAGATCAATTTTCCTTTTTTGCAAAGCTGTTTTCAATTCTAATCCTATTCTCCAAAGTACTAGCAACCCCTCCGAGCTTGGGATCATCCACAGGTTTTATAAACATAGTCTTTACTCCATTATCCAAGTTATTAATGAAACTATTGAATAGTACCGGACACACCGCATGGTACATCTATGGATAGCGGAGTATGGCCTCTGTGAGACCCCACTAGATATGGCCTCCCAGTTTGATAGTGAACCACTGATAACAACTCTTTGAGTACAGTCTTTCAACTACTTGTGCCACCCACCTTATAGTAATTTAATCTAGACCACATTTTGAAAATCTATTTCTGTGTTCTCAAACCAAAGCACCGTTTGTTTTGCCCATCTCTAGTTATTTTATATGTGTCTTTGATAACTATCTGTAAAAAATCAAAGAAGCAAACACCTCCCCAAAAACAATAGACAAAAGAGAGGCACTTTGCACAATTTTAAAAGTAAGATACACGTGATAAACATTTTTCTAATTGAATAAGCAAGTACACCAGTACACTTAGTAGCTTACATTCTTCACTTTAATACATTGGCAGAAATTACTTTATGCAGTACAATATGCAGTGTGAAAAGCACTCATTTACCAATATACAGTACCTTCAAACAACTTTTGGTGACTTCCACACAAACTAAATAACAACACTTTTAAAACAGTGGGGGGGGGAACCCCAACTCCCTCCCTCCAAAACCCCACCAAGACCTGATTACAAGCTACCATACTCTTATCAGTCCATTATGGCCTAATGTAGCCCAAGTTTCCAGTTGATAACACTCTGAGGCCTACCTATCATGCGATTTAGTTCCACTGAGAACTCTAGGGCTGTTGAAAAGTGGAGAGGTGGGGATAAAATGACATTAGTGAACTACTTGGGCATGTATAAGCATCCTGGTACCTTCATTTGGAGAATTACAAATATTAAATGTAAAAAAAGAAAAGTACTGATACTTTTAATCCGATTTTGTTCTAATGTAAATGCCCTGACCCAAATACTGTAGCCTTTTTACATTAAGAATTTCAAACCAAAATGTTAAAACCCTTTCCCTGATGTTTCTATGCATGTAATTAATGAAACAGCAAAAACAGATCCCTGTTGACTTTTGAACACACACAATCTTTTAGACTTAAAATGGTGACTTTGTGAAGACAGAGCTGCAGCTGTATCTACCTGCAAGGGACATTTCCTCCTCTGTGGATTTCCTCCTCTGTGAGATTTCCTCCTGCTACTACATCTGTAGTAGCAGATACACATGGTAATTGTGGTAAATCTGTTTATAATGGTGAAAGCTAAGATCTCTCTTTTTTTGTATACACCATGTTCAGAAAGTCAGCATCCCCTGTAGTAGGAGCATGCAAGAAGGCATTTGAAGCAGGGTGATTTAAAAAAAATTAATTTAGCATTTACAACTTTTTTGCTGTGTGCAGTTAAGACAGATAAATTATCTCATTGGCATGGCAGCATGCATTCATTATGCTGCCAGATGGGAGGCTAAGGTTCAAAAGCAACCACTGAATCCAAGGCTCTGGGCCAACAGAGACTGTGCGCATAAGAGAATAACTGTGATCAGCCTCTTGGGAAAAGCATGCTGCTCCTGTTATTCATAAATCTCAGCAGCAATACCATCTTTTCTAGAGCAAGCCTCTTAATGTAAATATTGTGAGCTCCATCCTGCTGCTACTGAAATGAATGGCCAAACTCCCAAAGGAGTAGGGTTTGGACCCGGAATGTGTAATTGCAACCAAAATACCTGCATTTTTCTTCTCTCTCTGTTTTACCCATATTCTCTGCTCTACAATCAAGAAAGCAGGAAAAGATTAATTTAGGTGGGGATTGTCACCTGCCTCTTGTGCAAGGAGCTCCCTTCCCCTACACTGCATTAGCTACTTGCATTGGAAGTCACAGCACAGCGGGAAGAGCAGCTTTCTGGAGCTGCTACTTCCCCTCCATTGCAGGTTGGTGGGGAGTGAGTGGAATCTTGGCCAGTGCAGAGAACAAAGGGGGAACCAGGGAGGGAATTGCGACTTGGTGAGTAATAATTCCCTTCCTGGTCTGCATTTGGGGTGGGGCAGCTACCTGCTGTTCCTTACCATGGGCAGATTGTAAAGACACAACTAACCCCCCACCACCATGTTAGAGTTGTGTGATATTAGCAGTGCTTGTTTATTGGGTATTCACTTGCCAATGTGTTTTTTTATTGGCAACATATTCCTGAGTTTGATCCAGGGTGAAAGTGTCATCACTTCCACCAGCCAAATGATGTACTTTCTGCAGCATTAACAACCTGTGAACGTGCCTTTTTGTTTTCACCAAAAAAGGTGAAAAAGTCTAACTTTTTGCCGAGTCACAGGGACCAGTCCCAATATCATAGAGGGTTTTGTCATTAATGTCAATGAGGGCATGTTGGGCTCAGGATTTTTCTCTAGTTCAGTGACAATCTCCCACCACTCTACATAATCCCTCTTAACCCCTCCATGTGTCCACTACAACTTTGTGTTTAATTCATGTAGACTATTGTATTAAAAAAGATTTCTAGCCCTACCTAGTGGTCTCGGGTTAAGTCTCTACTTTGCTGCGGAGAGGTCCAGGTTTGACTCTTAGGACGTGTCTACACCGCAGATTACAGTACAGCAAACCAGGGTGTGACTCTATAGAACACCAGTTTGCTAGGCAGTAACAGCATCCTGTATGGCCACTGCTACAAAGCGCTGTGGCAGTGTCGACACGGGATGACACTATTGTGTGGCAAGCTGGTGCATGGTAGAGTCACACCCGATGTGCTGTGCAATGACTTGTCCTGTTGACAGGCCCTTAATAATGTTATTCTGGGCAGCAAGGAATAGGAGCATGAACCAATCAACTTGCAAGTGAACAGGATTAAAAAATGAGGTTTGGTACAGATGGAGTATGAGTGTGTCTGAGGAAAGGTGGCTGGCTTTAAGTACCCATTTACCCAGATCCTGCGAACACACCTCTGTGTAACTTTACATGTGTCAGTGTTCCTATTGAGTGGAAGGGGATGATTCATGTGCATACAACTGTACATATATAAAACTGTTTTCAGGATTGGGCTATGTTCTGTATCATGGTAGTATGTGCTGAGCTTTTTGTTTCCCTTATGCCTTACTCTTGCAGTTAGGCAAGCGTAACTTGCCAGCTGTGCTCTAGTTAATGCATAATTGGTTTCCCCGACACTTCCTGTCCTTCTTAGTGCTTTGTGACTTGAATTTATAATTGCAACATTGTATACATGGCCGTGCAGAATTGAAGCCTAAATATATCACTGAGACATACACAGTACAATCCTCCCTCCAAAAAAGTAAAACAGTGTCTATGTCTAAAAGCTATACTCTGAGTCTAGATCAACCAGTAATTATGGACTTGATGCAGGCATCCTTGGGTGAGGTTCTATGGTCCATTTTATGCAGGATGTCAGAACAGATAACCCTAATAGTCCCTTCTGGCCTTAAAATCCCTGCATCCATGAAAACAGAACACCCTTCCTTAGCATCAGGGAGAGGAGAAAATGATGTTCACAATTGCAGGCTCTCACTGAAGTTTTTGCTGTAGCTTGCAGTTTTCTGAAAAATCTGTTTCTTTTATTTTAAGTTGGGTTTTACCATTGTCCGTTTTGAAAAGAGCCCTTGCATTGTAAACTGATGTGCTGAGAGGCCCTGCTAACCCAGGCTTTCAGGGGGAAAAAGTCCCTCGCCAAGCAATAACAAGCACCAAAGGTTTGAACATCCCCATTCTCCACTCCAGTTGACCATTTAAATGCTTATCTTATTTTCATCTCAGGCAGACTGTTGGCTGCGTCCACCACATTGCCCTACTCCTTGCCTCCCTTCCCCTTTCCAAAGTAGAAAGTGTAGAGGGGGAGTGATTGCTGGTCAACACAGCAGTAATTACAAAGATCCCTTCGGCCCCACTCCTGTGTAATCCATCCCTTAGGCCCCGCTCCTACAAACACTTATTCCCATGCTTAACTTTAAGTACCAGGTAAATCCAAGTAAATCCCAAGGCTACTCACGGTACTAAAGTTAAGCATGAGTGTAAGTGTTTGCAGGAGTGGGGCCTTAGGTTGATGCTCCCTCCCTCTGCAGGTTTGGCTATCCTACCCCATTTTGCTCCTCTCTGCAACCTGCAGTGGAAGGTGCATGTGGCTGAATTAGTACCCGCATTCATTTTACAGTAGAATGTGATCACTGGGGACCTGTTAGTAGGCAGAGAAATGTCTCAATTAGCTGAATGTGTCTAATAGCAGAAGGTGGGGTTTTCATGTAGCATTGGTATCTAGAAGTGCAAAACAAAACAAAAACCACACCTAAGGCATCTTGTAGAGTATAGGTCTGTAAACTGTATTAGCGACACATTTTAATTGTAATGTAATTGTACTTGCATTCTAAGATTTTTTATAAATTACAAAATAATTATAAAATCATTATATCATATTAAAAATACAGAAAACTTAAGAAATTCATAAAAGAAGATTACTCATACCTGCTGTCGTATCAGGCACTTTAACACTTGCACTTACAGTTTAATTCCACCCCAATAGCACACTGACATTTAAACAACAAAATCAGCTTTCAGCCATTTCCATTATCTGGCACAAGGTCTCAGAGCTATGCCAAGTAAACAGATTTTAAAGCCTATAAAATACAGTACATGATCTCTGGTTCCCAGGCACAAGTCTCAGTTAAGCTAATGTCTCTATTAACTTCTTCCCAGTTTCACAGGGCAGGCTCTCGTTATTAATAATTGATATAATGTAGGAGAGAGGTTTTGAACTATTCCTCATTCCAGTATATCTTTCTCATAGATGTGTCGAAATATTTAAGGCAACTAAAATGAAATGAGCTCTTAATTATCCTAATGGAACCTTCGCTTGCTCATTGTAGGTTGAAGAGATGAACAAAAACAGTTAAATTAAAATTTTCCATTTTGTAGCATTCTAAAAACTGTTGAAACTTCAGCAGCTACGGGGGATTCAGTGATAAACATAATATTGTTCCTGGAAACTTTCAAATGTGTTCTCTTTCAGAAAACTCTCAATGAAACATATAAAGGATTGCAGTGGTGGTACAGAAGTAACACATAACGGTGGATAGTGGCGGGGGAGGAGGGGAAGCAGCACAATTGAAAGGTTCTGTAGGGGCATGTGAGCGCCCCATGTGTTGCCTCTGCCACCACCCCCCTGAAACTTGATATGTCTGTAGTCAACATACACTAGGAACTACCTCCTCCTGCTCTGTGTCCTGTGGTGGCCCACCCTCCCTGCCTGAACTATTCTCGATCAATTTAGCAAGTGTTCAAAACAAGACCAACAAAAGGGGCAACACAGTTGGGATGCACAGTCCCCCATGCGCCGTCAGGGTGGGTGGCGCCGGGGTGGGATGGTGCTTGGGTTTGGATCATCTCAGTTAACAAGAAGTTGGAGAATTATCAGTCACTTTTTGTTGGAGCAGGGAATATGACACCCCCAAATCACCTTCTCCTTGATAGGCACATAGGAGCCCGCTGCTGTTTCAATGCTCCCCCAGTGGCAGCAGCAGAGTCCCCCCCCCAGACAGGACCCCTCACTCACCCCTGGAGCTCTTGGGCTGGATGGGGCCTGGCACTGAGCATCACATCACAGCTCCTGTTCCCAATCTTGAAAATACCCCCTGACTCAGTTCAGCAGGCGGTCTGCAAAGCAGGCAGTGGGAAGTGCTGGGATTTCAGCAGCAGGGAAGGAGAAGGAGCCCCATGTAACAGTGGGGAGGAGCTCAGGCTTCAGCCAGCCACCCTGCTGCTTCCTCCCTCTACTCCTGGTGGGATTCTGCGCAGAATATCTTAAAATTCTGCAAAATGTTGCATATTTTATTTTTCAAAATGATGCAATATAATCACGCCAGTTTCAATTATTTTAGTAATTGATTTCAAAATAGCTGTCAGCAAGTATGATTCAGGAACAACAAAGAGTCAGGAAATGTTTTTTGACAAATAGGTTCCTTACTAGACATATTAATATAGAACTTTGTGTAATAATTCATTTAAACAACAATACAGAAACGTATTTCCCAGACCCCTCAGAAGCAGTGCAAAGGCTTGGGGGAATCAGGGGTAATGGAGGAGCTGAGGGAGAAGGAAGTAATTGCTGGGAAGGAGCCTGGATGTGAATTTGGAGGGTTGTTGGGTGTGGATGGGAGAAGTATGGAACAGGGTTTTTTGGGAGGGAGGGGGTGAAGGGAGATTGTTAGGGAGCCTTCCCCAGGCAGACCGGGCTGACCCGTAGCCTCTCTCATTCAGTGAGACACATCTGCCCCTATCCCCATGTGTCACTGCATCCCCATTCACCCAGCCTCCTTCCCCCATGTGGCCCTGCACCCTCACTCAGCTGTGTCCCTCTCCATCCCCATTTGTCCCTGCAGCCCCATCCCATTCAGCCCCGGTCTGTCTCCCCAATTAGCGCTTCTGAATCGCAATTTGTGATCACACAGCAGCCCCATGTGCCCCTATATCCCAGGCCTCCTGACCTGGCCCCACAGGCAGGGCACTGTGAGGAACACAGCCTCTTCTCTTCCCTATCCACAGCTGGGGCTGCTCCTGCCTAGGAGCAGCTGCTCTCTGTTCTGATGCCACAGTGGCCCCTGTAGAGTGACAGGTGTAACTGCTGCACTTCTCAGCAGAATCTGTTTTCTGCTGAGAAGAAAAATTCTGCATGGCACATGAATTCTGTGCGTACGTAGTGGTGCAGAATTCCCCCAGGAGTTTCTCTCCCCACACTGCATGGACACATGGTGAGTGCTGCCACCGGGGGAGCGGCTGCCTCCTGCTGGGCTTCCCAGCGAGAAGCGGCCAGGGCTGGCTCCAGGCACCAGCGAATGAAACAGGTGCCTGGGGCGTCCAATAGAAAGGGGCAGCACTCCGTCTATTATTGGGGCGGCACGTCCGGATCTTCGGCGGCAATTTGGCGGCAGGTCCTTCACTCCCTCTCTTCCTCGGCACTTCGTCGGCAGCGCAATCGGGTTTTTCTTTTCTTTTTTTTCTTCACTGCTTGGGGCGGCAAAAAAGCTGGAACTGGCTCTGGAAGCGGCTCAAGAAATCTAGGGGGGCATGTAACGCCATGTGTTGCCTCTGGTGGTAGTGGTGGTTTTGTTTTTGTCTGTTTGATACCTCATTGTTTTCCATGAAAGAGGATAAGGGAGTAAGGATAAAGACACAAACACATGGTGCCAGATGCGCAAAGGGTTTAACTTAGAAACCTAGAAAGCCACAGGAACAACGCTGTGATTCACAAAGTCTGAATCCGGCATCTAGGCTCCTATACAGTGAACAGCGAGAGATAGGTGCCTTAGAATGTGATCCATAAAGCCAGCACGCTAGGTGGGGAGTCGCCTAAGCTAGCCAATAAAAGATGCTGATGAGAGGGGAGCCCCTCATGGAGCTAGGCACCCAAGTCCATGCTGTAGGGAGGTACCTGTGTCTTCTAGTGATCCACAAACCAGGGGAAGATAGATGCTTCTCTGCCTACGTTACATGTGGGATCCGATCCAGTGGACATGCTCAGAGGCCACCTAAATGCACAAAGTGGAGGGGGGAGGAGGATGCCCTTCCTTATAACATTTAGCCCAGTGGTTACAGCACTCACCTGGAATGTGGGAAACCACCAGTTCAAGTCCCCCTCTGCCTGATATGGAGAAGGGATTTGAACAGGGATCCTCCACCTCCCAGGTGAATACCCTAACTACTGGGCTATAGAGTCATTCTCACTTGTTCCTTGGCCCAACTAATATTTAATTATTCAATTATTTGATTAAAGTGGAACAACTTCAATAGGTGAGATTGAGGAATATCCCATCACCCAGTGATTAGGTGGCTACAGGGTTAGATGGTAGCCAGGTGGGAGTTTTGTGGATCTCAATGGCACCTACAAACAGTACTTAAATACCTAAGTACCTTTGTGGATCCAGGCTATAAAGCTTGTTGTTACATAGTTAAGGCTAGGCTACCATATTGCTTTCAGTAGATAATACCTTGTAAATAATCATAATCAGAACTCTAGAAAGTCAGAACGTATGACACTGAAGTTAAATGAGAAAGCAGATACTTGAGAAGGCATTTTGTCAAGGTTGGCTTTTAAGTCTAAAGCACTGTTTTCTAATGTAAACTTGTGCGTGCATTCTCACGCGTTCATGGATGTGAGCTGGGTTCTTTGTAGGATGGAAATACAGGGAGACAGTTTCAAGTCAACAAAGCATTTGTAGTGTGTTTCAGTTAGTTGCCTCGGGGGTGGGGAGGAGACTAACAAACCACTGTGCAAAACAGTACATACTTATGAATGTGTGGTTAGACTGTTGTTCTGATTTCAGCAGTAGAAGACTGATATCCTGAATACTCTTATAGGGCTGTACCTCCTGCATGTTTCTAAATCAAATCTTCCTCCCCCTCACTGATGTCCCTACAAATGTGTTCACCCATACCTTCATCTTAAAAGCCAACCAGCTCTGTAGTGCAAGTTAATGTATGCTCTCATCTCTTTCTTTAAAATATCATGGGCTGTCTTCAGGTGCTATAAATTGGTATAGCTCCACAGAGGCCAGTAGGACAACAGCAATTTACATCAACTGAAAATTGGGCCCTACTTGTGTTTAATGCGTTATCAGAGGGCATTGCAGGAAATGAATCCTGCCCTTATTTCAGCAAGCTATGTGTATTCTGCCAGGTGCGCTTTGCTTGGATCTAAAATAGGACAGCATACGGTCCAAATGTATGTTTTGCCCTACATGTGTCCTAAGCTAGCAGACCACACCTCTGCTGGTAAGAAGATACCAGACTATGTAGTAACCTGTCCCCTTTTCTTGTAATATAATGCATTTTGTATGCTGTATAGGAGTATTTTGTTTGGATTTTATCATTTTGGAGTGGGGAATATTTTTTTATTCCGTTTAGATTTCCAGATTCCTTCAGATTTCACAGAAGAAACAGGTATCTAGTACATCTTTTGACTTGTGCTAATTTTCCTATGTGGTCTCATTTCTTTTTCTGTCTTAGTATTGATTGGAAAATCTCTATTGTACATGGTAAGTGTAGATTAGCATCAAGTGAATCTGATTGCTTAAAATTGGTGAGTTCCCTTACAGCTTCCTTAGTTTATTCCAGGCTGTTTTCCTTCCTTTTTTTTTTTTTTTCTCTTTAAGTTGCAATCATTTTTATTTTTATTTTTTGGGCAGATTGTATGGTTAGGATTGCTTTGCTTTCCATTGTAGAGATAACATGGACAAATAGCCAGTGACAAGTGTTACTAGAGCTGTATCATTTGTTCAGAAACATATCAATTGGTTTTCTGTGCCTTGAGTTATTTATGGTTTTACTCCCAAATTTGATCCCCAGATTGGTTTTTGGGTAGTCTAGAGCGATTTTCTGGTTTTTAGTTTTGCAATGAGATTCTGATTGCATAGGTATAAGTGTGCTTGTGGTTTGACTATTAGAGCAAGATTTTTCAAGAAGGAGTTGTTGGGTGCTCAACACTTCTGAAAATCTGACCACTTATTTGGGTTCCTAAATATTGATTTAGGAGCCTAACTTTAAGATCAAGATTTTCAAAACTAGGAGTTTAGTGTATTTTTATTTTCCTGAAGTCTAGATCAGTGATAGCATGATCAGTCACAATGCTTCTCTCTGCTGAGTTAAAGATAAATCTGCCTATGGCATGCCCACTTGCTCTACCACTATTAAGAATCTACAGATCAAGGTTTTCATACATACTTATTTTTTTCTGTACGTTTGGACAGAATTATCAAAACGACTCCTTCTATCCCACGATGTGTTGTGGTGAGGTGCCTCGCCTCTAAATATGTGTTTATTTTAACCTGTAGAGATGAAGTCTGATTCTTCCCTCCACACCTTCACCCTCCCCTAACTCACATTAATGTTGTAATGTCTCCACGTATTATAATTCTTAGCATTCAGATAGATGTAGAAAGTTAGGGCAGTTGTCCCAGATGGTGGAGAGATCATATGCATAAAGGACTTATCACTCCCTGAGAGTGAGAGCGGACTAAGGGTGTTTACTTGGAGGTTTAATATTAGCTTGGTGAGACTAACAACAAAGGCATGGTTCAAGGTTGGAAATCAAGAGATCCTTAAGCAAGAGAGGAAACGTCTCTGTTCTGTGCTGCACTATGTGTGAAGTGCCATCTGCTTTACCATTTCTCTTGAAAATGAGCAGTGTCAGTGAAGATGCCGTTTATAATGCCATCACCTTAGCAGCAGCAATGAGAAGGGATCAGAATGACAGTATTATTGTCAACTTCATAATGACAATAGAATGCTGCGATTATCAAGTGAGGATCAGATTTACAATGCCATGACCATGGAACACTTCAGTGTTTAGCAGCCACTAGCACACACATCTCCAGGTACTTGCCTGATTAAGAATTATGGTAGCACGTAACCAACATTCCTTCTGATAGTTTCATTTATTTATTTGAACAAGACCAGCCCTGTGTAAAGTAAAGCAGCTTTTCAAGCTGTGCTTTTAATATCTCACTTGTTTTTCTACATCTGTTTAGCACGTGTAGCAGGATTTGGACAGTACTGCTGATATAGCTGGATAATTAATCTAAAATGCAAACACACGAACTCGGTGGGTCTGATCCTGCTTCTATTAAACTCACTGAGAGTTTTACCATTGATTTCAGTGGAAATAGGAGGTGCACAGAATATTCTTAGTTCGCCATAGAGAACACAAACATGAAGATTTGAAGTTATGTAAGTGGGTGGTATTTATGTATCTTAGGTACTTATGTGACACCCCTCCCCCCCACACACACACATTAGCAAAGTATGAGAGTGCCCTACAGTCCATAATATACCCTCAGGGACTTACACATGTGCTTCCCACTCGAGTTGATAGGAGTTACGTACAACCAAAAAAAGGAAGGAGTGTGGCCCTTAATGTGGGGACTGTAAGACAATAACACTTCTTAATTAGTATACGTTTTCACACCTTTAATTTAACAACTTCTAACAAACATTTACTGATAGACTATGTCAGCTTCAAACTTAAATGAGTTTGAACCCTTGCCTTGAAGGGGCCTTCTAAGCTTCCCAGGTATTTCTCTGAACAGCTGATGTCATCGATATTCCTAGACCCTTAAACTCTTTGAATAAAGTAAAATGTTTACTGAGCAATGACATGAACAAGAGTGACATGTACAGTTTGTGGTAAATGTGAAGGCTTACCACATTGCCTCAGTCATTCTGTCCTTGGGAGGAGAACACTGATATAAGGACTGTATGAAAATGCAGGATTTAAGTAACACTGTTTCCATAATTATTGAACATCCTGGCATAGTGTTGGGGTTGACGGACTTTGTCAGGGCCCTGACACACACTGTCTGGTAAGAATATCTATCTTATGATAACTCCTCTCCTCCCAGGGCACTACTCCCTGGATGCACAGTTTCACCCCTCTCTAATTTGGCTGAAGTTCTCGGTTGTCATAAAATAGGAACAGTGAAACCCTCCTACTGGGAAATGTCTTTTTCTTGTCTGAAAACTCTCCCATCAATATAAGCAGGGTTTTCTTTATTACAGGGAGAGGGTACAAGTGCTTTTCTTCCTCATCCCAATAGCAATACTAGGAACTCAATTCACTCTTTGCAGATGATATGGCACTGATAGGTTTGTGGGGAGAGAAGACCTTATCTAAGGCTAGGTCTACACTACCCGCCTGAATCGGCGGGTAGAAATTGACCTCTCGGGGATCAATTTATCGCGTCGCGTCGGGACGCAACAATCGATCCCCGAATCGACGCTCTTACTCCACCAGCGGAGGTGGGAGTAAGCGCCGTCGACAGGAAGCCGCAGAGGTCGATTTTGCCTCCGTCCTCACAGCGGGGTAAGTCGGCTGCGATACGTCGAATTCAGCTACGCTATTCACGTAGCTGAATTTGCGTATCTTAAATCGACTCCCCCCTGTAGTGTAGATGTAGCCTTAATCTGTAGTAGGAAACAGCAGCAGTTATGCTGTTCCATTTACTTTGCATTCCCTGTTGGTAGCCACTGTAGAAATATTAACAGCCTCTCTTCTCCCACACTCCTTGCTGCTTAGTTATGCCTTCTTTTTTCTTCCTCCCATTTACTCTTCTCTTTGGGAACAGAGGAGGAAAGGGAGGTGAAATACAGCATTCCACACCAAGCTGGTAAGTGTTGATTGCGTCATTTCAAGGAGATTATCAGGGTGGCACCAATTTGTAGCAGAGTGAAACTTGGACTCAACAGAGTAACAGTGCATTGAAATGCAGTCAAGTGGGGCTTTCATTCCATCTCATTATGAGCAGAGTTTCAGTACAAGTGACGCACTCTGTGTATAGCTCCTGCTAGATTTCTTTACTGCCATTACTGTGTCGGAGAGGCTGGGGCAAGCAATGTCATTTTTTGTGTAATGTCACTAGCTAGCTGGCTATGTAAATGTAGTTTCATTTCATATTGTTTGTTTCCAAGAGAAGGCTCTCCGTGGACTTAGTAAAGATTCTTCTTTTTCCTGCCAACAGATCTCTGATCCTCTTATTGACATGGAACTTGCAGCTTAGGTTTCTGTCGGCTAATAATGTGTTACAAAACAGCAGACTCACTAAAAAGTTGGTTTTACCACTAGAAATTGCTATTATGAGGTCAGAAATTCACCAGCTGCCTCTTACATATCAACAATGCTATGTGTGTAGAATGTTCTCTACCATACCAGGCCTAAGGAGGGGACTGCTCTTGCATCTAAAGTACACCTGCTTTGGGATAGGCCACTGATCATTTTATAGCCATTGTCAATTAGGTTTCAGTGGTGTGGGAATGTCTCCCTGGGGAGTGCTAAGAAGGATTGTGTGAGGCTGATGCTGCTATCATTTAGCTTGATTGTCAGATTTACGTCTGGTAGCTTCAAATGACAAATCAACTGCTAGGTGTAAAATCTGCATTTTAACAACCGATCATCTTCTAGCATAACACTCCAGTGAGCCACCAGCTTCTCTGATATTCACAACCCGTGCATTGCAGTACAGCATCACTAATGATCTTCAACTATTATGATTTCAATAATAAAGCACTAACAAATTATCATAACTTTTGAGACATTACAGTAATGCTCTGAAACATTGCCATCTAGTGGCCTTTTTAAAAAAAAAAAAAAAAAAAAAAAAAAGCAAAGTCATCTTAATATAGTAGTTCTTTCCTCTAACACTATTTAGGGAATACATAACAATAACACTATATTCACAACATAATTTAATTTAAAATAATGTATAAATGAAGTCTTCTGCATTTATTTTACAGCTTACAAGAATGAATGATAGTAAACTTCACTTGTTTGCACTGTGCTGTAGTCATGTTGGCCCAGGATATATGAGAGACAAGATAGGCGAGGTAATGTCTTTTGTTGGACCAATTTCTGTTGGTGGAAGGGACAACCTTTTGAGCTTCACAGAGCTCTTCTTCAGGGATGGAGAGGGCAACCAGAGTGTCTAAGCTAAATACAAGTTGGGACAGATTGTTAAGCATAAGGTGTTCACATATGCTATAGGCTACCACTTAAAATGAAGTGGGCAATTAAATGTTAGCAGGCAACAGGGTGTGTTACAAATTGTTGAAATGGGCCATAAAACTAGTATCTCTGGCTTTTAGTGTCTGGCACAGTTATGAATTTAAGTTCCCAGACTTATCTTGTAAACGTGTTGTACAGGTTTTCTTTGGGGATGAGGACTGAGAGGTCAGATACGGAGTGATCGCTTTGTGAAAAGTGTTCACCCATGGATGATGGGTTGTCTTTGTTTTTTATCACTTTTCTGTGTGTGAGTTCATTCAAGAGGGTAGTGATTGTCCGGTTTCACGCATATAGCTGTTGTAAGAAAAGATATTGCCTCATCTATCTTGACTCTCTCAGTAAAGTTTACATAAAGTTACTGTGAGGGCATTACAGTAGTTTAGCTCTAGAAGGAATTAAAATAGCTATGCAATGTAGTGTAGGGGTAGCAGAGAGCCTGCTGCTCAGTGATTTATCTTAAAACTGATGCAGACATGCAACTTATGCAGGCATTATTGTGTAGCAAGTGATAATATTTAGGGTGCATTTAGGAGCTTCTGTTGATAAAGTAAATGCTGAGCTCCCAAATGAAAGTAAATTGAACTGTGATGCTCTTATTAATGATATTAGTGCCTTTTTTCTCAAAAAGAAATAAAAACTGAAATGGAACCTTATAGTGAAATAACTCATTACATCTAGAACTCAAACAGAAGTTATGGGCTTGAGGCAGAAATTACTGAGTGAGGTTCTATGACCTGTATTATGCAGGAGGTGAGACTCCCAATGGTCCCTTCGTGCTTTAAAATCTACATATCTATTAACTTCTCCCCTCAAATTGTCAACATAAAGAGTTTTACTATTGCAGGAGATGGACTGGTAAAATATTCCTGTTCCTTCACCATGGATGTGATGCAAACTGTTTCTACCTCTTGAAAATGCAAGGGACTCTAGCAATTGTGAAGGTGTCAAGAAAATCATATATTTTTTTAATTCCAGCAGGTAGCTGCTGAATAAGACTGTTATGCAAACATCTTTATATGTTCTCTTAATGAGAGCTATATAAGAGGTCTGAAAGTTTTTTGGAATGCATTGCAGCAATTCACTTTACTTCATTCTAAGCAGTGTTTCACTATAACTGAATGCTATATCTGGATTCTACTGGAGATATATACAATACCACCACAGCACAGGGATATTTTTGTTAATGGAGCCCAAGGTGAAACTCAATAGAGGTAAGGAAAGGGCAGTCTAGATAGAAGGCCTTTGGCCTTTTGGACATCCTGACCTATCTTGAAGATCAGTTTGTCTTACCTTTTTTTAGAGCATAAGGGAGGACACCTCCTCTCTTGATAAAGTAATCTACAAAACTATCAAATGAGATGTCCCTTTTCTTAAATATATTTTTCTCCTTTGATGATCCTTAAAAATATGACCTGATATAGTGAGGGGGCAGCTAAGGTGTTCCATGCTCGGACTCTGATGTTTCTGCTACTATTAATTGTTCTACTGACACCTAGATTTCATGGTATTTTATGAATTCATGGGTGCACTAGAAATAGATTATTTTAAATGAAGGGCATAAACGGAAAAGCAGCCAGTTTGTGGGTAGACAGTTGTAACCAATCATCCCACAGCACAGTGTGCAACAGAAGGGAGAGGGGAAATGTTGGCCAAGAACATTATGGAATTTGCTGATTTGAGACCGGTGTTCTGATGAGAGTTTGGTTTCATAAGTGATTTACAGATTGCTGAAAGGATTCAAAAATGTGTCACAGCCATATTCCATATGGACACTGATACAAAGAATTTCATAGAAAAATAATAGCATTTTATATTGTGTTGGAAGCTATTGTTTGGGGGCTGCCTAAATTGTTATAAATCAGTATAGAACCTTTAGAAGGAATTTGTTTGAGAAAGTATTGAACGTTTGGAAAAATAAGTTAAATAAAAACATCTGAGTTAAGCATGTCATTCAGTCAAGAATGCAAGTGAGTTAAGTTTGACTGGGTTCAAGAGGCCCTACATAAGAGTGGCTGATTTCAGGCTGTTGAATAGTTCTAGATCAGGGAATTTATAATCTCCAAAAGTCTAATATCACAGAATCGAGGAAATCTTAAACTCTGGAAGTTGAAATCTTTCCTTGACTGTGTATGTGGCAAGTGTACATCATGGTGGTTTTTTTGGGTGAGTTAAAGTTCAGTTTTTTTAATGAGTTTATTTTGTAAATTTAATATAGGTTAATAAGAAGCAATACAAATTACCATAATTCAGTATTAACTGAACATGGTAAGATATATTCTTTGTACTGTACAAGATGTAAGATTATATAAACCATTTGAGTTTTTAAGTAATAAAGTACAAAAATCTTATGTTAATGGCAATTTAAGTTTGGAAATACAGATACGCAGGAGATGAAAGTTATAGTTCCAATGTACTAAAATAGTAAAGATTTTCCTAATACAATAACACCACCCCGTACTGGTAATTCCAAAAATACATTGAGTGAAATACTGTTAATCTTGAAGTTAACGGGAGTTTTGCCATCAATTTAATTTATTTGAAATATCTGTTTTGGTGCAATCAGAGTAGTAAGTCACCATATTCAATAACTTACTAAAGATGTGAGAGTTTGTATTCTCAATCAGTGTTGAACAGTGTGCAAAACAAAATACTATTTTGCTCTCCTAATATCTGTTACGGCAATGGAATTGTTTATCTGAACAATACTATACGTATAGTTACAATGATATATTATCAGAGTAGCCAGGAGAAGAAGATGAAGACAGACTGTACATTCCAAAATAATGTATACTGTCTGAATTTGTGCATTATATTAGTGAAATTTATTGTTTGGCTAGAATATAAAGACCATAAACAAAAATAAAAGGTATAGTTTGAGGTTTTTGGGGCAGTTATTTTGAGAAATATTTTTTTTTGCTAATGTCCAGATTAGACAATAACAATGCAATAGATCTTATTGTATGGCGATCTTTTATATATCTTTTCCTTTTGCACTGTGTGCTTACAATTAGTCTTCTATTGGTCAGAATAGTGACAACATAAAAATTGCCATTTCCCACTTTGTTTACCATGTATATTCTAAGTCATAGCTGCTGACTTTAGTAAGAAAAATGTTTTTACTACTTCTCTCAGCAATGCGGAACCAATATAACTGTGAGACAATGATCTCTGGATTCTTTTCTGACTCAAGCATTATCATTAGAATTAACTAAATTCCATTCACAGAAATCTTCATTAATGATGAGACATTCGGCAGAAAGAGCCAAGCTTGACATTCCCAGATTCCCAGTTGAGTTTGTAAGACTGGCAATTAAAATACAAACCTAATGCAACATTGTTAATGGAGGACATTTATAGCCTATTCTGCCATTCCTTGGCCTAAGTGAGATTTTGTACAAGGAATGCCAGATTGGGTCCTCTAGATGGATAGACCATAAACAGGGAACCCTTTAATGTTTTTTTTGCAGAGTATGACCACACTTTAAATCCATTAATGTTTGTGGAAGATTGACATGTTGTGAATGGATTGGATACAGAATAAAAATACTCTGGCTGAAATCATGGCCCCATTGAAGTCAGTGGAGTTTTGCCATTGTCTTCAATGAGACCAGCATGTCACCCTCTTTGCAGTGTCCAGCTACACTGTAGTGTTGGGGTATGTTTAAAGCGTTCCAAAGGTCAGCAAGAGAGCCAGATATATCTTTATATTTTTCTGTCTACTGGCTGAGTCTATTTGTTTGGATCCAATATGATAATGCACTAGATCCTGATGATATATGCAAGACAAGGCTGTTTGTCACTAAAAAGGAGGCCTGCAACGTATGTGGTTTTTCCTTGTCAAAGTTGTTACTAATCGGTTGGTGCTCTCTGTTCTTCTACCTGTTTCACTTTTTTCTGTCATCCTCAATGGCAGCAGCTGCTCGAGCATGAATGTCAACACAAATGTTGCTTGTTATGCTGTCTCTTGTTCCCATTCAGTGTTCTATGCAGCCATGCTGATCTCCGTTCCTTGTCTCTTGTGTGGGTTTTTTTTTGTCACCCTCTCTGAGAAAATGAAGATACAACACAGTGGGGCTCACTTAATGGAGATCCAGACAATGCTGTTTCCTGAACCTGATCATGTTTCTGCATAGCTTGGACTGTTATTTCTTTCATAGGTCCAAACCCTGGGTTTCTTAACCAGTCCTTACTCAGGTAATCTGGAATTCAATCCCATATTGCTTGAAATATGGCTCAAATTTTGGCCGAAAGAAAATGGGCTTTTCTCATGTTTTTTTTTAAGACCAACTTTTTGATGTCATCTATGGGTTTGTTTGTTTGTTTGTTTGTTTGCTGCTTTATACGCTAGAAAATTATAATTTCTTATACTTGCCAGCCTCCCTTTTAATTGTTCTGATATCCAACCCTTCTGCTACCTCCCTCCTTGATCTGGAAAGCTCGTCAATGTCTGTCCTCTTTCCAAGGATGTACTGTAATTGGACTTTACTCATTCAATCAGTTCTAGGCAACTAACCTTGTTTGTGTAAAGGTTTTGTGGCTGTTGTGCGGTTGCTAATGACTCGTTTTGGCAATGTCTCTAATTTTTGTTAAAATAAAATTTACCATGAAAAAAATCTTTTAAAACATACTTTCTTGTTATAGCCAATTGAATTCCAGCTCAGATGTGAACCTTTCTTGTTAACGCGTGTGATCAGCTATATGGTGGTGCAGCCTGCATTCCACCTAGCCTATGCAGTGCCTGTCCCACTGCCTTCTCTGCACTTTATGCAGCTCTGTACATTTCTGATGTGTACTGTGGGAGCTGTCCCTATGTTCCTTAGGGCTGGTCTACACTGGGGGGGGGATTGCTCTAAGATACATAACTTCAGCTACGAGAATAGCGTAGCTGAAGTCGACGTATCTTAGATCGATTTACCTCGCATCCTCACGGCACGGGATTGACGGCCGCGGCTCCCCCGTCGACTCTGCTTCTGCCTCTCGCTCTGGTGGAGTTCCGGAGTCGACGGGGAGCGCGTTCGGGGATCGATTACTACCCGCCGATCCGGCGGGTAGTGAACATGTACCCTAAGTGAGGATAGGAACTACTCAAGATATCCCTTCCACCCTCCACTCACCTTTGTAAGGGTCTGTCATAGCCTGGCCCACTAGGGTTTTTTGAACCACATTGTAAAATTCTAAGAATATAAGAATGGCCATACTGGGTCATCTAGCTCAGTATCCCATTTCCCAGCAGTGGCTGGTGCCAGATGCTTCAGAGGGAGTGAACAGAACAGGGCAATTTAATCGAGTGATATATCCTGTTTTCCAGTCCCATCAATAGCAGGAATATAAAATTACACAGGTAATTAAACAAAAACTTATAGTAAGAGTATATTTTCCTAAAATGCTCTAGGACTTTTCTGCAAGGGAATTGGTTGATGTATAAAGCCACTCACAAATATTTAATTTCTGCATGTTCTTTGACTTTATTTACTATAGTTTATACCTGGATATTAAGAAACCTAATTAAAATTAATGGGACTTAATTCTCATTTATGCTACTACAGGAATGTTAAGGGGCTTTACTGTAAATGAGAATCAGGGGTCAGTAATCTTTTTCTTGCAAAATTTAACTCACTCCTCCATGATGTAAATATCTGAAGCATTAGCCTTTGGAAGCAACACTATAGGTCAGAACTCAAAGTTGGAAGACTTGTGTTGTACTTTAGTCCTGTCCCGAGCTCATGGCTAGAGCATAAGGAGTATGTGGTAAAATGTTACCAAACAATGCAGAGCATTAGTCTGATCAAACCTCATATTAACCACTTCTCTTTCTCCATTCTCTTTCTTTCTTTTACTGTTTATTTCACTTTATTTAATTTTTGTCCCCTTTATGTTTCTTGGCCAACTGAAATAAGGAGAAATGTTGGGCCAAAGTTTGCTCTTGGGCAGTCATTCGCAACTCCCACTACTTTAGCTCTGAATCTTGCAATCAGATGTGGCAGCATGGGTTCCATCTCCCATATGGGATGCTAACAGATCTGATTGCAGAGTTGGGTCCTTAAATTCAAATGCATCTTAGGGCAAAAGTTGGCATATTTGAGTTTTAAATGTGAAGAAGTGCTGGTGCTCAGATTGTGTTCTCTTTGAGGACTTCTGGAACTCTCTAAATAGGGTAGCCTTCACAAGTTTTTAAAGTGCCTATGAGTAGGTCACCATTTGGGGAATATAATGTAACCAATATCAGAGGGATCCAAAACCTTTGGAAATATGGGATTTTGGGTAAGCAGGAGAGCGACATATGATAAAACCACTGTTTCCATGCTGGCCTATATTTTATAAAAATGTACCTTTATTACTGTTCAGTTGATTCAGGCTGTGTGGAAAAAATTATAGCAGATTGCACTGTTTAAAAACCTGCTTTAATAGACCCAGTAACACTTTGATTCAGTTCCAAACCAGTAGATACAAAAGCATAGTAAATGTTCTTGGAATTCCTTCCCAGATAAATGATACTGGTGATACAGTAAGTTGTTATTATTAGTTTTATGGTTATAAGTATAATTATGGACAATGATTTACTCTTGAAACTAGCTGTTTCCTTACTGTATGGTCTTTTATGTTGTACAGAGGAATTTGAAAAAAAACTCTCCCACAGGCAGCAGAAATATAAGAGAGGAAGGGTTCATGTTCTTTATGGAACAGAAATCCTCAGGACATATGCTGGAATAGGGGAAATGGTTCGATTTTGTTCATAATTGCTGACTGGGGGGAAAATTACACCCCAAAACTAATGGGTTTGCATTTTCTTTTAGGAGCGTCTCCTGATGAGTCTTTTGCCCAGGAACGTTGCCATGGAAATGAAGGAAGATTTCCTGAAGCCACCCGAAAGGATTTTTCACAAGATTTACATTCAGAGGCATGACAATGTTAGGTAGGAGTGACACCAGCTCACGAAATAATGTAAAGCAGATAACATGTAGTGCAAATAGAGTGACACACAGTGACTTTGAGATCTTACAGCACAAGAAAGCAAGCCCAATGGAGATGCGTTGTGTTGGTTTGGGGGAGGTTGGGATGGCTGAGTGGTAACATGCCTGTAGAGACTGTGGATAACAATTTTGAGTTGATAAATAATTTAGAATAGTTATGCTAGGAGGAACCAAAATTTATATGACCTAGTAGTCATCTGATACAGTCTGTTATATTTGTGGTGGATACGAATATTTATTTTGCATGATACTGACAGACTATATTACCCTACAAACAGGAAGCATTGGTTGTTTGTGCAATAGCTCATTTATCCAGACAATGGGAAGGAAGTAAATGTTGGTGCAGTGCATCCATTTGTCATCCTAGGAAAATGTATATCTGTCCCCATCACTTGATCATTCAGCCTCACAGATGATTGACTGAGGGCCTGTTTCTGCCACCCTTCTTGTGTTAAGCAGCATGCTGTTCCATGAGCACTCCCTCTGAAATCAATTGTTGTTATCTCAGTCTTGCTATTCTTCCCACTCCCACCCTTCTCCTCTCAAATGACCTGGTCCTGCTAGTGCTCAGGAATACAGTGCCTTCCATTCCACAAAGAGTCTTTTTTTTTTTCTTACTACTGCAAAGTTCAATAGTTCAAGTTCTTTATCTACTAATGGTGTTCTTAGCAGAAACTTGTATTATAAAAACTGAAAACATTTTTAAAAACACTGCTTTCCACCATTAGTGCTCTTTGTTTTCATTTGCTTCTAATATTCAGCTTGGATAATGAAAACAGAGAAATTACTTTCACTGAAATTTGTACTCAGTTTCTAGTCAGTTTCACTTTGTTTTCTCTGAACAAGCGCAGTGCTGCAGGGTTTGGGTTTACCTCAAAAAAATATTTGGTTTCCAAACACTTCTGCAGGAAAGTCCAAATAAAAAAACCTTTTTACTAGGGTCAGGAAGTTAACATTTATAGTGTTACCAACATTCATGATTTTAGTGAAGGTCTCATGGTAGATTTTGGTTTTTTTAAAGCCTCAGTTCCTGGAATCTTGTGATTACGTGAGAATCTCAGCGTTTCCTTTTTATTTTTAAATGAGTTTCTAACCCTCAAAGTTTCAGAGAAAAACTTGAAAATGTGACCCAAGTGCCTCCTACAGGCTCAGAAATCAAAAGGCAGGTAAGATTTAAGCCAGTCTCATTATTTTTGGGGGGTCCTGGCTCATGATTTTTGAATGCTTAGGGTTGGTAATACTGCATTTATATTGATCTTGGATTTCGCAAAACCCAAATTGAGAGTTTCAAAAATAGGTGCCTATAACTAGGCATCTAGGATGAGATTTTCAAAGGTCCTAAGCGATTTAGGAGCACAAGTCCCATTCAAAGTCAATGGGACTTGGTCTCTTAAGTCACTTATACACATTTTGAAAATTCCTCCCTTAAAAAAGAACTACCTACTTTTGAAAATCAGGCCATTTCTTTAGGTACAAGAATGGATTTAGGAACCTAATTTTAGGTTCCTATTTTTTTACAAATCTTGCCCCCTATCTTTATTTGTTGTGCCTAGCACTAAAATGCCACCCTCCCCATCATCTTTGCAACTCGTACTAGTTTCAAGATGGCCTACAAATGATAAAGTAGTAAGGATGGGAGGTTGGAGAACTGATCTGAAGAAAAAACCTTCTAAGCCAGATAGATTGTATCACATTCCTATGCTGTGACTGTGACAGAGTCAAAGGAGACATTCTCTTCCTCAGACATACCATCAGCAAGTCCTTGTCCAACAGAACCAGTCGTGTTGGGCTCTGTAGTGAGACCTTTTTATCTTACTCTTTTAAAGAGTTGAGTTTCTCTATCTACAAGCTTTCAATCTACTTTGCTGCAACAATCTACCCAAGCTGAGTGAGTGACACTTGGAATCAGTGTCACCGGGATGTTTTCAATGCAGTACCATCTTGGGTGGATTTTGTACAATTTTGTTCAGTGAAATCTTCCATGTTGAGGTAATTACAGCCAGTTAGCTGGCAGGTGGACCTGCACTTCTTGGCTTGTAAAGATGATCAAGAAAGCTTGGGGCTAATTATTGAGACCTATTAATGCTTTCCTTGGTGAAAGGGTAATGATTGTCATAACAGGTCATCACCGGGGATTGAATTTGGGACCTCCAGTGCTTAAGAAATGTGAGTCTCTATCAGACTATCCTTTGTAGAGCATTCACTAGGGAGGGATGCATCATATTCACTAAATAGTGAGTTATTAAAGCGTGGTGCCAGCTACCAGTCTCTACCTGAATGTTTTCAGGGAAGGTTATTGAGAAAGTGAAGTGAGGACAGTACATGTCACATCTTGAGCTCTTGGGTGTCCTGGACCCACTCTTCTAGATTTGGCCACCATTGTGGAGCAAGCTGGAAATGTTAACAAATGTTTCTCTTAGCTTATTCCAAAACATTTTTCCAGCATGTTTCTCAGTGAGTTTTGTCTCTCTTTATTCTCATCTGTTCACAGATGAATCTCTCCAGCTGTAAATCACTTCAAGCTTCCTTCTTAATACTGTAGGGGTTTATTCTCACTCGGCAGTTCAAAGCATTAAACTCCCCTTAACATGAATGGAAGCCGTGTGTGCAGAGTGGGGGCGAGATTAAAACTTTAAACTACATTTGCTTTTAACTTGATGCTGCTCCATAAACCTCAATGGATCACATTTAAACCTTTCATCCTGTCAAAGAACAAGCTACCTTCTTCCTTAAGTCTGACACCATTATATTCTTAAGTTGCGACTGTAGTGGTATCAGTAAATCCTGCCCGCCCAGAAACTTGCAAACATTTTGGCAATTTCAGTAATTTTGTAGTGATTTATTTTCCAAGTGATGATCCTAAAATAAAATTAATACATTTTAGATGAGAAATTTTAAAAGCTTACTGAAAGGAATTTTCACTTGGTCTTACAGGTGCAATAAATCTGTCATTAATAATCATATCAACTAAATAATAATTTACACCTGTAGGATCCAGCACATTGCATTCAAGGATGTCACAAACATTAAGCCATGAGCATAAAATAATTAAGGTCTTAACACTTCTGTGAGTAAAAAGGATAAATAAAGTCTTGTTTTAACGATGAAATAGCCTGAGGCAGAGAGATTAAGTGTCTTCATTTAGCCAGGTGTAGGGCTAGTTATAATACCCAGGAATCTTGACTCACCTTCTCTCATAGGCAAACTCCACAGAGGAGGTTAGACTGGACAGGAAGACAAAGTCACAAGCTCTTGCCTAGGGGGAAAAAATCAAGGTAAACTCCTTGGGAAGGAGCCATTGTTATGACTATTATATGTGAAGTGCCACCAGTAATGAGATGGAGATTGTAAGATTGACACTCTTATCACCCTTTTAACTTCAGTCACATAAATGGAGTTACTCCAGTGTAAGAAAGAGCAGAATCAGGCTCTTGTTCATGCAATGCTGTGCTGACTGTTGGTGCTAAATAAATTACCTTAGAATGTTAGTATTAATTATGATTTAATGTGTTCTTTGGTCCTTATCAGTGCTGCATTTCTTTCCCTATCATCATCCATCTTTTTACAGATTTTTTTCTTTGAAGACAACTTAGTTTCTGCCTATATCACTGTAGCTATATCCTTCTGAATTTAAATGGTTAAATGGGTTCTCAAATAATTACTTACAGCCTTTGTTTTTTCCATCATACTCACAGCCACAGCAGTGACAAGCTATTCTTGCTTGCTTTCTTATAACTGACGTACATGGCTGTTTATAGCATAGTATCTTTTTATATTATTTACAGTTAAAAAAAACAGTATGTTAAGAAAGGCTTTTCATTTTTTACCTCTATCATGTAAAGCCATAAAGAGCATGATAACTTTGGGTTTGAGCTCTGTTACCTATCAAAAGAGAAGGATCAATGAACCCAAAATTGACCACAGACTTAGAAGCCAAATAATTGCACAAGAAAATATTATGTTATGGTAGGCTTCTGTGTGTGTATTTATATGTGTGGGTGGGGGGAAGAAATCTTTCCAAGGCAAAGTTTCACTATATCTAGGATGTGGACCGAGGTACATAAAAATCATGATTAAAAACAGAAAACATTGATCTTTGGAAGCTTTCCAGGGAAGAGGTCAAATGGACTTTTCATAATCTGATGGGAGTCAATATTGTGCAGATGAAATCTGTACTCTTCTGGGTAGCTTTGTTTCCTCTTCCTACACGTTGTGTGTAATAATTAGTGATTATCTAATGGATGGACCTTGACCTCAGAGAGACAACAATTGTTGTGTCAGTTATCAAGAAAGCAGCAGAACTGTTTGCTTGCTTGCTTATGTTTTGTTTTTAATGGGGCTGTTCGATGTAACAATAGGA
Organism: Trachemys scripta elegans; assembly: GCF_013100865.1. Lineage (NCBI taxonomy): Eukaryota > Metazoa > Chordata > Testudines > Emydidae > Trachemys > Trachemys scripta. The sequence continues at coordinate 97,536,077 of NC_048299.1, forward strand.
ACAGATGCAAATGCCATGGGTTACCTGAAAAAAAGTTCTTCATAGAATAAATGGATGAAAGCAGAAAAGAAAGATGTGGTTACATTTGCTTGTCTGACATGATCACGGCATCAAGAAAGATGTGGAAAAGGCATTGGAGGGGGGATAGTCTTGAAAAGCAGATTTAGAATGGCACAAAGAGGGTGGATCAGGGCAGAAGATCAGTCTTTGCCTTAGTTTTCTGTAAAATGGGGATAATAATACTTTCTCCCACTTTTTGTCTGCTTTATCTATTTAAATCATACACTCTTCAGGGCAGAAACCATCTCCTACTCTATATATATATAGATTGGAGTCCCATTGTGTTNAAAATTAGGCTAAACTAAACTACCATAGTAGAGACTAGAAAATTCGTAGTAGCTTGAATGCTCATTATCCATTTATATCTTGAGGAATCTTATTCACAGAGCAGAGTGAGTACTTGTCTGTTTACATTCTAAACTGGCCACATTTCTGTAAGCTGCATATATTAAAATATCTCTATTAGCACCTGATTATGAGTGGGAAAAGCTAATTGCTAAGTAGATGAATAGGCAGATTCTCTGGAGCCCCATATAAAGTGTGCACATGAGATGATTATGTTATTTTTATTAGTCTTATAAGCAGCACCTAGCAACTCCAACCAAGATTGGAGTCCCATTGTGTTAGGCACTGTACATTATATATATATATATATAATGTACAGTGCCTAACACAATGGGACTCCAATCTTGGTTGGAGTTGCTAGGTGCTGCTTATAAGACTAATAAAAATAACATAATCATCTCATGTGCACACTTTATATGGGGCTCCAGAGAATCTGCCTATTCATCTACTTAGCAATTAGCTTTTCCCACTCATAATCAGGTGCTAATAGAGATATTTTAATATATGCAGCTTACAGAAATGTGGCCAGTTTAGAATGTAAACAGACAAGTACTCACTCTGCTCTGTGAATAAGATTCCTCAAGATATAAATGGATAATGAGCATTCAAGCTACTACGAATTTTCTAGTCTCTACTATGGTAGTTTAGTTTAGCCTAATTTTAACAATACACTAAATGCAGGCAACAATATAGAATGAAATTGAAAATATTGATCTCTTACAAACTGAGCACCTGATCCAAAGCCCATTGATGTCAGTAGAAACCTTATCATTGTCTTCAGCAGGCTTTGGGTCAGACCCTATAGGTTCTTTGGACATTTACTTGTGAAAGTAGTCCCACTGAAAATCTCTGGGATTATTCCTGTAAATGCTTGCCACCAGGTAAGAGTTGGACATTCAAGGCCTAAATAGAGGCTACTATTCTTAAGAAACAGTACATGTCTTAGATTAATAGTGGCATCTTCAGTCCCAAGAAAGATCAGACCGGAAATACCAGTCTCATTAAAAATCAGATGTTTATGAAATGTCAAGATGAGTTTAAAAATGCCCTTAATTTACGCTGTAGCGAGGTTTCAAAGCTTGTGTTATGTGATCCTCCTGAGGCAGATGGTTCGTTGGGAATTGATTTTAAGGAAATTTCTAAAAAAATAAGGAATACATTTTCCTCCTTTCATGATTTCACTCCAACAACCCCATGTTCTTTTTGTGAGCGCCTAGTTCATAATTCACACAGCCTACTGTAGATCTTAGTGACTTAGAATGTGTCTACATTGGAGGTGTGATTCCCAGCTCATTCCCATAGACATACTCATGCCAGCTGTGCTCCAGCTACCGTGCTAAAAATAGCAGCATAGCCTGGCTAGCAGGGGTGGCAGCTCAGGCTAGCTCATGGAATATGTACCCACCCAGAGCCCCTGGGTACATACTTGGGTAGCTAGACCAACTTTCTGCCTGTGCTATCCTGGTAATGCTGCTATTTTTAGAGCTAGCACAGGTTCCTCTACTCAAGTTATGAATCACACCTCCCAGCTCAAATGTAGATGTACCCGTAGAAACAGTTTTATTTATCAAACTGTTATAGATTCCGTCCTGTGACAGTATGTTATACTAGAAAATTGTTCTTATTGTATGTTGACTGAAGGTGACCTAAAGGCTCAGTTAGCAATCCTTACTCACATGGCTGAGCACTTACTTATGTGAGTAGTTCCAATGAAGTCAATAGGACTTTTTATGTGAATAAAGTGTATGCATGAACACTGTTAAAAAGTGAACATTCGCCATCTGTAGAATTTAAATTTGCTATGGTATTTGCAGTGTTTTCCTTCCAAAACCGAGGATGCTATATAAATAATGGGATATAGCAGTGAACCGTAGCAGCCTAGATCTGCTATGCTATGCAGCACAATTTGGAGGCACACTTTTAGCAGATGTTGGAACCCAGCAGAAAGCTGCTGAAGGTCTGCTGACTCATTGTGGCAGGTGCAGCTCGTTAATGCCATCAAGGCTATAAGGGCGGTGGGAGGGAGCTAAGGCAGAGAAGATCCTCGAGGGATGGATTAGGCATTATTTTTGAGGGAACAATAAAGCCAAACCACAGGCAGGGAGTGAGTTTGGATGCTAATTCAGGGTCAGTGTGCTCTGTTGAGGACCAGGTAGGACCATACTGGTTGCATTACAAATAATTAGAAGGTTACAACATAGCTCTAGTGTATTATTTTCTTATAATTACTCTATTTAACAACTTTATAAATCCTGTGGCTACACAAAGCATATAATCCTCTCATATTCTTACTATAGGGATGAATTTCTCCTCCTCCTTTCAATGTCCCTTCCATTCCAACAAATGGGGAAGGACATCATGAAAAGCAATGTGTTTATCCCACAAAATGGAATTACTATTATTTATTACTTGTATTACTGTAGCACATATGAGCCCCAGTCATGGATCAGGACCAAGTGATTTATAAACACAGAACAAAAACATGGTCTGTGCCCCAAGCAACTTACAACCAAAATATAATACTAAAGATAACGGATGGATACTGACGGATGGAGAGTACATGGAATCAATGAAACATCTTGCTGACCAGTACTAACCTATATGGTGTTAAATATTTTTGAACTGGAAAATGAGTCTTCGTTCCACTTTTGTGTGTGTTAAATACTTTTTTTTTTTTTTCATAAATAGAAGATAGGGCCTAAATGCACCCCACTCTTTGCACAACAACAAACCATTTAATGAGCGAGGCTGCAATACAGCAGAGGCCTGGGATTTGGAAGACCCCTACTTCATTCATTGCATACTGTCTGTTCTCTGTGCTGAGGACTCAGTTTTGCTATCACTTGTTCAGAATAAATCCATGCCTAAATAATAAATAATATGACTTATAGAATGAATAATATGACTTACAGAATAAATCTATGGCTTGCTGTAGGTTTTCACTGTGGTAATGGAATATAATTTAATCCAACGTAAGACACAGATTCACAGGACCTCTGTCTTATTCAGTGTGTGTTGTCCAAGCTATACATGGAATGAGGCAGGTATCCTGCAGTTATTTGAAATAATATAATTAGACTGTATTGTTGTGCATATGCACAAGAGGACAGAGTTAATTTTGAGTCCAATTTAGACTTGACATTTTCACTGCCTTTTTACTCAAAACAGCCATTTTTGAACATTGTACATTTGTGATAAAGACTTGTGATTAATATTCAGCTGTGTATAATTGGAACATTACAATTAAAATGTTCAAGAACTTACAGTTATTAAAAGCAAACGAAACCCCTAAACCTTAAATGGAAATGACCATAAGGTAAGATAACATATATCAAGATTTTGTTAACTTTAAAAAATGTCTACATTCAATTAACAGTATTGATATATAGAAATTCGCCTTTCAGATTTCACAAACAAATGTAACAATATACACTTCAGAACTCTCTTAACACACAACTATTTATATATTTTACATAGTTAGTTATGCATATACTAGTGTTTGCAAGTATGTGTTGTGGGTCACTTTATACATCCCCAATTTGGCCTGTTGCTAATAAATGAAAACCCTATGGACCAAATGGTGAAGTAGAAGGATCAACATATGTGCCAAATAAATGTTCCTTTTAAATGAATGTATTTGTTGTATAACTCATTGTGTCAATTCTGTAAAATAACCCTCCTTTAAGCAAACAGATAATAAATGAGCACCTTTACTGTAGACCATGGTTAAATAATGAAGAGCTCTAGATGTAATACCTGTTCTTAACAGTAACTGTAGGTCACCTACTATATTTAACATTTAAGTATTTGAGCATTTACATTCTTTCCATTAAAATATTGGGCAGTCTGTATTGTGTGTGTGTGTGTGTGTTCACCCCGAGTGCCGATTTGAAAATTTCTTGATTAGCAAATACTTGAGTTTTACTGTCTTATATGTTTTGAAAGATTTAAAGAAGTTTCCAGATTTGAAAAACAAACCACCATAAAATTCTAAAGCTACCATTTTCTAAAATAGTAGCCACTAATTTTGGGTGCCCAGTATGAGGCATCTCATGAGACGTTTGGCTGTCTCATGTTGAGCAGCCAAAAACAGTGACCACTGCTGAAAATTTGGCTGAAGCCAGGAATAGGAAAACGCATAGAGCAATACATCAGACATAAACAGAAAAACTCATCATATGCTTATATAGATCCTGGGAACTTCTGGCGTGACAAAGAAACCAAATAGAATTTCTAATCGAATAGTAATATTTCATGAAAGAAAATACCAGTGATGTCTACTTGAATAGAATTGAAGTCTGACAGCTCGCTGGTATATTGGATTGTAACAGTCCTTGCTTTTTACCTTTTGGATAGCTGAATTCCCGTGTGTGTTTGGGTCAATTTCTAGAAATCTTTAATGCACATCTGAGTGTATTTCAAAAACTTCAGGGAATTTAGTATGATGATTTGGCACTGGCTGACTGATTTCATGAAAGACAGATCCAGGTCTATCAAGCAATGATGTTGTAGGTCCAAAATGAAGTACATTGGCAGAGCTTTGGGGGTAAATCTGAAGAGCACTTATTGGCACTACCATATTTATTTATATTCTATTTAAGTCTTTCACTGTGCCATCTCCATGGTGTCTCATGGTCATGACACTGTAGTCACAAGGCACCAGAGATTAATCTATCCATACATATTTTATATTTAAAAAATCTTTACTATGATGATAAAAAACATGTATGATGTAAATGATCAAATTCTGGAGTGTAGTATGTTTAAACAATGCTCTAACAAAGCATGTTCTAGGAAGTGAAGAGGAGTTGCTCTAAGGATATGCATGACAGCACATACATGAGCTTCTAGGCCTGTATTGAGGTTTGGAGCTGTTGAAATTTAGAAGGTTCAGTGTTTTGTTAGGCTAGGTTACCAAGGTTGAGGAGGTGAAAAGGATTTTGGGGCAGAAGTTATTTTAGCAATTGCATGGAATCAAATGAGGTATTGGGAGGATTTGTGGCAGCGGGGTGACTTATGTGCCTTTGATAAAGGGCTGGGTTGGGAATTGAGAAGGTTATATTTTCCCTTTCTTGGGTTTTCGGGTGAGGGATCAGATTTGGTGACCTTGTCTGGAAGCAAGAATGGGGGACTGGTTAGGTTTGTGTTTCTTGCATCTGTTACATTAATTGGGAGGGAAGGAGTTGCAATTGTAAGAATGGAGAATTGTTTTGGAGGAGGGAGATTTGTGCTTGGTTATCTTAAATTGCTGTCCTCAAGATGTATTAAGTCATACAAGCACATCTAGAGCATATGGGTAGGTGGCATTTTTATAAACCTAAATAAATAATTATTTGATGTTATTTAGGCTGGGTACTGCTTGTAAGTAGATCCATAGCACTTCCACAGCTGCCACAGGGCCTGGGCCAGCAGGTGAGTAAATCTAAATAATTAATACTTCTGTAGTCGCTTCCATTCAAGGATCTACTTAGGTATTTATATGGCCCCTTTCAACGCAGTATCTGAGTAACTCCCAAATACGTTTAGATTTATCCTCTCAACATCGCTATGAGGTTTGGAAGTGTAATTAAGGCAGAGGGGGCAGTTGGGCATGCAAGTCAATGGGATTTGGGTGCTTAACTCCCTAAGGATGTTTTGAAAATTCCAGCCTAAGTGATTTGCCCAGGGTTTTACAGTCTGTGGCAAAGCAGGAATTGAACCCAGATCTCTTGAGTCCTGATCCATAGCCTTAATTCCTCAGAATGTTTTGTAAGCATTAATCAGTTGAGCCTCACAGTACTTTCTGTAAATTAGCCCCATTTCTCATGTAGGCGAACTGAAACACCGAAAGGTTATACAATTTAGAAGTTAAGCGAGGAAGGATGGTCGAGTGGTTAGGGTGCTAGCCTAGGACTTAGGAGCTCCAGGTTAAATTCCCTGTTCTGCCATAGATTTCCTTTCTAATGTGGGGCAAGACACTTCAGCCCCTCTGTGGCTCAGTTCCCATCTGTAAAATGAAGATAATAGTACTGTCCTACCTCACGGGGTGTTGAGTCACTCAGCCCCCGTACAGTGATGGGGAGGGGAGCGATATAAGTACCTAAGACAAAACTTGCTTGAGGTTCCAGGAAGCCTGTGGCAGAGCGAGGATCAGAGCACAGAGTCCCCTGACTCCTAGTTCTGTGCTTTAAATGCAAGATGATCCTGAATCTTTGATATTTGTGCTCTGCATAGCACTTTAATGGTGGCAATCCTCGTTTGTCTGGGTTTGTGTTCTGGGTTGCACTCAGTGCATAGAAGAAAATTAGAATAAGAAGGTGTGTTTTGCACTAATGTTTCCATGTTTCCTTCCTTCTCTTTACAGCATTTTGTTTGCAGACATTGTGGGGTTCACTAGTTTGGCATCACAGTGCACTGCTCAAGAGCTGGTGAAGCTTCTGAATGAACTCTTTGGCAAGTTTGATGAATTAGCTACAGTAAGCATGTCATTCTCTTTTTTTTTTCTTTTCTTTCCCTATTTAATTTAATTGCTTTTTGAATAATGATGTCTTGGGTGGATTACATATGTTAGAGACATTAAATAGATTGATTGCTAGCCCCATTTCCACTGTGAGGCCCATAAATCATGAGTTTCTAAAGTTTCTTTTCATTGATTTATATTTATATTTTTGAGATAAAGCAATCCATTTAAATGGTAAGAAAAGAAACTGCAGTTGGTATTTTTAAAATACTTTCCCCAGTGCTCTTGACTGGACTTATTTACAATTAATGGAGGTAACTATTAAAAATGTAATTTTTTTACCATTCATAGAAAAGAAATAGTATAGTGGAAGATGTGAATATTGAATGTATAGTATAAATCTATTATGTGTTGGTGACAAGAGTTCAGAGCCTCAGTTCAGTTCCTCGCTGACAGTTGCCCATGTCACAGAAACTGTGATGGCTCATCAAAGAGGCTATTATGGATGTAATAGATGTATTCTGATTACAAGTATTTATTATCTAGTCACAGCACCCACAGAGTAGTAGATGCCTTATGGAATAAAAAGACAGACACATTCCTTGCCCATAAGATCTGATATTATAATGGTACAAAGACATAGCAGTCGAGAAATACAAACAGTTGGTGGGGAAGTTGGAGGATGTGTGGTTGCAGATGACCAAATAAGTTCACGTGGTTGTTTGTGTGTGACACCCATGTCCTGTTCCAAATTATGTTCTATATTATGTTCAAAATGTTTCTTCCACAAATGTCCTTTTTAATATATAGTGGTCCCTTAATCAAGACTCTCCATTCCTTCCCACAAGGCGCTCACCATCTAAAAACATCCTCCCATGCACTGTGCTCTCTCACCATCCTACCATCTCCTCTCCTGACTCCACACAGCAACCCAGAGTGTGTCCTTCTGCACCTCCCAGGGATTAGCCTCCCTTAATTTCCTCAGTACACATCCCCTGTCCCTGTATATAACTCTGATGTCAAGCTTTGAGACAGATGAGCAGTTTCCATCCCGCCCCCCATTCCTTTGCCAAACTGCCTGCTGATAAGATAGCTGGCAGTGTCTCCTGGGTGGGAGGAAGTCTCCTGCTGTATGCGATACCGGAGGGTGGGGAGGGTGTGGTGACCTACGGGCCCTTCTTTTCTCTCAGTTGTCTATGGGAATGGGACTTCTACATGAGGTGATCAGGGCCAAACTGTAAAATGTCAGTTTCCTTCTGTGTCACAGGAGTCCAGAAACTGTGAAAGAAGACCATGACAGAACCTTCTCTCCCATCCTTAAAGTCCCCCCACCCAATGGTGTTCAGGCCCAAAGAGGTGCACTGGCTGGGCTGCAGCCTCCCTGCCCCATTGCTGCAGCACCCTCCATCCCTCTGTACAGCGGCTATTTCTGGGCTTCTCAATTCCTTGTCCTGCAAGTGGAGTAGCTACAGTTTCTGCTGATGCCGTGTTTGTTCCCAGGGATCTGGCCCCACCTCGGGAGATGTTCTTCCTTCCTTAGCCTGTATGATTGGGGGGCAGGGCTGCTAGTGTCCCTTAAGCCCCATCCCACATGTGTTAGCTGTTTTTGTAGGGCTGCCTGTAGCGTAACAAAAGTGAGGGAGAAATTCACTTTTCCTTTTAGATCAAAGTAGCCTAAAAACTTGCCTCATGTAGCCACAGAAGCTTTTATAATTATCTTTAAAAATTATTCAACCTCAGAGCTGCATTTAGGGATGCCAGATGCACCAAACACTAGCATGGGCAGAGCTGATTAGACTGATGGCCTACGGGATGGATGCCAAGTGACAATGGATTTAGGTGGGAAGCTTTGCATAATTTCTAAATACCAGCACAGCTCCATGAATGTCAACCCTGTGTGACAATAAATAAGCATTTGGGCCATTCCCGATGCCCTTTATGCTTGAGTGTTTTTCACAATTAAAAAAAAAATCACCAATCGCAATGGGGAAAAGTTCATTGTAATCAATGGAAGTCTTTGGATCAGGCCTTAGGTCCTAGCTCTCGACCTCAAGATGACTTCTGCATTTTCTTTGTTAAGGAACTAATAAGAACAAATATTTTAAAATAAAAAAAAAAATTCAAACTCCAGGAATTCAGTGAAACTTATTCTTATTATTTTATTTATAAAATGTGCCTACAGCATTGGTGTCCCTGGCATTTGGCCAGATAGGGTATCTCTGTATTGGATGCATTCTGATTGAGCAGTGGTGTGTGTATATATATGGTGTGAGTTAGCCTGTCTTTCTCTGGATTTTAATAAGGGTGCTTGCATTTCCTCTGATTGCTATGACTTCCATAAGAAGAATCTATTGCACATTGTGTGCTATAGAGGGGAGATCAGAATGAGGATAATGCCTGTGTCAGGAGACAAAGAGGAGCCTAGTAGTAAGATCATACAAGGACACCTTGGGAGGATCTGAAACTGCCCTTTTGTAGGGCATGTGCATTGAATATATGATTATCATGGGAAAGGGATTGTCCCTGACACCAGTGCTCTTTTCCCTGTTCTGAGATCTCACCATCTTGTCTTGCTCCATTTCATCTTGTTGACACTTTATCTCCTGCAGATGTAGCTCCTACCTATTCTCTGTTGTATATCATTCATTTCTTGCACTGCATTTCTTGTCTGGGATGCCTTTCCCAGTGGCAGGACGCCCTCCTGAGGAGTAATGTAGCGAAAGCATGGACACCCTTTGAGAAACCAGATGACAAAGTAGATTAATCCTCTAAAGTTTTCAATGTGCCATAGAGGTCCAGCCAGAAGACTCAGAGAATTCTTTAATGAAGACCATGAGAGCCAGACATGATTTAAGTGAGCAAGATCTCTTGCAATTCCTTCCAACAGCATGAGGAGACACTAAAGTGTTTCTCAGCATTAGAGTAGGATTCTTGTCAGTGGTTCACAATTATTCCTACACATCTATTCGTTCTTCTCACTTTCTTTCCCAGAACTCAAAGATGCAAGTGTTTGATACCCCAAACAGAGAGAATGGCACAGAAGGCGATCTATCTAAGGTACTTAGGTGCAGAATCTGAGCAGCTCACAATCTTTAATGCATTTATCGTCATCCCTGTGAGGTATCCCCATTCTACAAATGGGGAACTGAGCCATAGAGAGAGACTCACTTTTTCAAGGTCACACAGGAAGCCTGTGGCAGAACAGAGAATTGGACCTACGTCTCCTGAACCTCAAGCTCATGTCCTAACCACTGGACCATCGTTCCTCTTCTAGGGAGGGTCATCAAAGTCTTGTTTCTGCTTTGGCTGCATTTATGCTATAACAGAAAGCTATCTAATTCTTATGATTTATTTTCTTGTAGTAAGTCTGTTTCTGCACTGGGGCGTATGCATCTAATGAGAACATGAAAGGCCTGATTCTCCCCTCATGGTGTGTCTACTCTAGGACATTCCACACCATCATTCTAGCACTGAGGCAGCATGCAGTGGGTTCATGCAAATGGTGACAATAAACAAATCAAGAGCATAAATCTAACCCAGATATAAACACTAAAGAAGGTGTATGGTAGAGTTTTAAAACTATGTGGTGACTCTGTTATGCACTTGCAAGATAGTCAGTTGCACGTAAATCGCAAGTATTCAGGCTGCATGTGAGTAGAGCATGGAGCAACTGGAAAGATGAAATCCATTGCCCAAACCAGGGCCAGGGTGCAGGGCTGCTACTGTAGTTTATGGACTAGAACAGCCCAGTTGAGCTGTTTGCACTGAATATTAGCACTGTTTGGTCTGCATAAATGTGAATGTGTGGCTCCTTCCCATTTCAGCCCCATTGTGTCCTGAGCCAATATATGTGGAGCCAATAGTGAAACTGTTTACATGGCACACTGGGGTTGCACATAAATCTCTGAGATCAATTCACCATTGGAATCCCTGCCCAGAAAAAATGTGGGGCTTAGCACCCAAGGCACTTAAGCAGTTGCATAACTTTGAAGCTAATGGGACTACTACGTACTTAAAACTACACATGCGCTTAAGTACCTTTCTGAGTTCTTGCCCTCTGGAGCTTCACTTCATGGGTGAATTGCATCCTCTGATTGGGGCAGTGAACCCCCCTGCCCCGCCTCAACTTTCTAAAATCTAACACACAGTTTTCCTTTGAGAATGAAATGAAATCTCTTATCTCTTCTTAACGATGCAACGATGCAAAGGCATGAACCAGCATTTGCATGCGACAGTAGTTTGTAATGTACGGCAGCAGAGTGTGAAAGAGGACAAAACCTGTCTTTTTTTTTTTTTTTTTTTCCCCCGCAGTAAAGAGAGTCTTGTAATCATGTCTCTTTCAGTCAGATGAAATGTGCACAGAGATACATGATTTTTTTCACAGGGATTCTAATCTACTGATTAGAACAACTACTGCGTGTGTTTTGTACCTGATTAATTCAAAGTCCTAGTCTGTGTTGGTTAAAAACAATGGTGTGCATTAAAACTCCAGGGTGTGTGTGGGGGGAAATGCAAGGAAAATCTATGGTCATTTATTTGCAATGTGTACGGTCCCTGTGACTACTGAAGTGTGATCTGTGATGGTACATTGTGTGTGTTGTTGGTGCTTAGGAACCAACATCAATTGGAAGTGGCAACTTGTGCCAGCCCTTGGTAAAATAATTGCCCTGTCTTACAAAGGTAATACAGAAAAATGATCCCAGATAGCACTGCAGTAAGTGTGGTAGGAGGAAAGGGCAAATATTAAAACAGCATTTACTTACTGTTAGTAAATCTTATGGAAACAGATGGGCTTGAATGTTTCTCAGCATTAACAATTTAGTAAGTTTTTTAAAAAATATTTAAATAGCACCTTTCATCCCAAATGATCCCAAACTAGGTTAAAATATATTATAATAATCATTAAAGTTCTATATTGAGTCTTTGTTCCTAGCACTGAGTATTGGTTGGCATGTAGCAAGTCCTTAGTCTTTAACCTTTTCATTTCTGCTATGTCCTTTTTTACAATGGAGTGACCAGAACTGAACACAGAGGGCGCACACCTGATTTACATAATGATGTAATATTTTCTGTTATTCTCCATCCCATTCCTTATGCATCCTAATATTTTGCTTGCTTCTTGACTGCTCTTTTTACACTGAGCAGAGATCTTCATTGAACTGTACACAACGATGCCAGGACTTTCTGGAGTTGATGCAATTAATTTAGAATCCAGTAAGGTGTATGAGCAGAGGAAATTATTCCCTCCAGCATGCATTACTTTGTCTTTGAATTTTGTCCCCTTGCTGTTCATCCTGTTTTCCACATCATTAATAAATCCATTACACTGCACAGGTTCTAGCATGGAATCTTTTGACACCCTGCTGTTAACCTTTTGCAATGATGAACGTTGACCATTTATTCCTACTCTTTGTTTCTTTCTCTTAATCGGTTTTTGATCCGTGACAGCACTCTCACACTTGCCTCTTATTTATTTCCTTTAACAGCCTCTTGTTTAGGACTTTGTCAAAAAGACTTCTTGAAAGTTTAAATAAACTATATCAACCAGTTCTCCTTTATCCACTATTTCATAGGCATGTTCAAATAATTTCTGAGAGATAAGGGAGGCACAATTTTCTTAGTAGCAGCTGTGCTAGTTAGAAGCGAATGTATCTTCTAGGTATTTTAGTTTTAATTATAACTTCAGTCAGTTCACCAGGTACCAAAAGTCTTACTGGTGTGTAAATCCCAGATCACTCTATTAAAATATAGGTATAATACTTGCTGCACTTCAGTTCTTTTATATGGTGTGATGCCTCCTAGAGGTATCCAGGGTTATGAGGCACCTTGATACCACCTGCCCTTAGCAAGAGGAAGTCATGACTGCACCTGCTGTGAGTCAGCTGCCTAAATCCACCAGACTCTGGCAACACAAGCACAACCTTCCAGTCCTCCACAGACCTCACCGTCTCTGTACGGTTAGCAATAAGCACACACAAAGCCCCGAGTCCTCCAAGCATTCCTCTGGAGTGCCCAGCCGCTGATTCATTGAACACTCAAATCTCTCCTTCCAAAGGAATAGTACACACCAGTTTACTAGTTTAACTCAGGATCACTGCTCTGCTTAACACACAGCACTTAGGTATCTTTATAGTGGAAATGATAATAAGTTTATTATCAAAGAACAGAAATTCAAATGGTAGTAAGCAAGAATATTTTAAACAAATAGTAAGGTATACAGCAAAGTCATAAAACTCTTTCTAGGGCCTAAACTTAACTCTCAGGACATTCCCCTGTCTCCTACAGGATAGCTTGGCCCAAGTCCTTTTCCTAGCACTTTTTCCATCAGGATGGATGAAATTCCCATTTCATAAGATTAAGCCCACTGCAGCTTGTCTTCACAGATGGAAGGATGTCAGAACATCTCTCTGCATCCCCAGATAGATCAGACCTTTGATCTTCACCTGAAAACAGCGTTCCCTCCCCACTGTTTACCTCTTCCTGTTGATTTCCTTCTGAAGTCTCCACAAGCCCTTCATTAGCGTTTGACTCAGTATGCTAATCAAAATGGTCCACCGGGAGATAAGTGTATTCCTCCTCCTTTCTCAAAGCACGCTATCTTTGAGTAACCTGGCTTTAACTACAAGACCTAGAGAATGTAATTTTCAGCATATATATGTAACTCTTCACATATTATTCCATACATACATCTTACAATGATTGATGACCACTGTAACGGAGGCTTTCATTAGAGACCTTATCTGACATTTCTTGGTGAAGCCATGGGATCCCTGTGTATCCTTGTGCCCACTGCCAATTGTTGCTTTTTAGTGTGCCCATTTGTTCCAGCACCCCTTCTTCTTACACTTTAATTTGTGGATAGTTCCTCATCTTTATTACCAGAAAAGAGTAGGTATCTCCCCAACATTCTGTGTGGTGAAGACTGAACCAAAAACAAACAAACAAACAACAAATATTCTGGTCTTCTTTAATTGTTCCCTGTGATGGTCATGAGTTGGAGCAGGTTCTCCCCCTAGCGGTTAGGGCCCAAGGCAGCAGTCACACCCAATGATTCATCCCCAGCAGCAGTTCTGCCTAGTGGGTGCAGCTCTCAAGCAGCAGTTCCGCCTAGCGGGTGCAGTCCTGGGGCTGGGTAGGGAACCCGGGACTTCCCACTCCGTCGGATTTCCACCTAGGGCCCTGGAAGGCTGGTTCAGCTTTGCTCACCTTGTGATGTCTTCTTTCAGCCTCAGTCAGCTTCCCTGGGTCATGTCCTATCTCATTCTGCATCCCCGCTAGCCACCCCTTGGGAGCACTGCCTTCAGGGCTTCCAACCGTGGTCTCAGTGTCCAGGTGCTGTGGCTCCCCCGTTCCCTGGCTTGGTGAGGGCTCGGCTCACATCTTTCACAGGTGCTCCCAGAGCATGTCCTTCTCCCTGGCCTGCCAGGCCCTGACTGAGCTGTCTGGCTACCTGTTAAACCCCACTTCCAACCCAAGCACGGGCAGAGGTGCGGGGCCTCCTTAGCCCACAGTTGCTTCTTAATCCCCTCCTGTCCAGTGAGGACTTTATACTCCCTGTCATAGTGGTGAACCCAAAATTTCACCACAGGCTTCCTACATCTGATATACATAGAGAAGTTCTTACTATTTGTATGTATGCCTTCAATTATCTGCCTTTCAAACTCCACCTTTGTCCTACACCTAGTTTCCTTCTTACAAATTGCCTATTGGCTTCACTGGGATTGGGCTTCCATATGCTGAAAAATCTCTGATTGCTTTGTATAATGTCTTGGATGTTGTCATTTAGTTGCACTGATTTATTTCTTGTATCCTATTTCCCTTTCAGTTTAGAGTTATATATGCTATGAGACTCTGTGTCAATGGAATCCATGCTAAATCTAAGTATTTTAATTTATTTACTCTTGACTTTAAGACCTTTTTGACTAGCTTTCTTGTTTCTATTAAATTCCCCTCTTTCTAAAGTTAAGCGCTAGCTTGCGGTACCTTTCCTCCCTCAGAGACCTTGAACTTAATTATATTATAGTCACTGTTACACAGAGGTTTAACGGTAGTTGCTTCTTGAACCAACTCTTGTTTCTTACTGTGTACTACATCAAGAATGAATAGTTTCTCCTCTTTTGTGCTTTAGGACTAGCTGTTTCAAGAAGCAATCATGTAAGAAATTGTTTCTGTAAACATTATCCCATTGTGACTAGTTAATATATACAGATAATTGAATTGCTCCATGATTGCCATTTCATTAAACATTGCCTCGTTGTGCTTTCTCAGCACTGTGCAATTCTTGGCCTGGTCTGGAAGCTGTTGGTAGAACATAGTCAAAATTCCTACCCTGCCAGTATTCTCGTAACATGGGATTTGTATCCACACCGATTCAGTTGTGGTCCTTTCCACTAAGAATTTTTATCTCCCTAGATTCTGTGGTATCTTTTAAATACAACACTACTCCCGCCCCCCGCCCGCCCTTTGATCTGTTCAGTTTATAGCCAGGTATTACAGCAGCCCTTTGATTTTTCTCATTTCACCATATTTCAGTAATGTCTATTATGCAAGGTCATCTGCCATTGCCAGGCATTTACACATGCATAATTTTCCAAAATATTCACCTTGGGGTGTGGCTTAATTTTCCCATGTTTAGTACCTGCTTAAAATGACATTATTTTTGGAAAGCTTGAACAAAATCTGTTCAGTGTTTTTTGTGGGGTGAGAGACTGGGAAAGAAACCCTTTTGATTTTTCCCGATTTATTTATTTTTTCTTCAGCACTTGGCTTTTCAACCTTGATGTTGCATTAGTGCTAGTAGTTGCATAGGACATGCATAAAGCATGACCAAAGTACAGCCTCCTAGGGGCACAGGCTGAAAGCTAGGCTTAAGACCACAACATCCACACTGTACAACAGTTAGAGTGACAATGAAAGGTTTTGTCTAAGTCTGTCATGTTAAATTCCTCTTAGCAACGTGCCTTATAGTAGTCAAGCATGTAAATTAACGTATGTGACTATTAAACTGGTCTCAACCCAGCATTGCGACCACTTTGACATTCCCATATTGCTAAATTAGAGATTGATCCCAACTAGATTAGAGGGGAATTCCAAGGCGGGAGAGGTGTTCCACATACGAAAAAGTTTGAGAAGCCGCTGGACTCTTACAAATTAACATACATACTTAACACTAAGTAAAATTGTATGAAACAAAATGTGTCTTCCATTTCATGGTTACTCTAAATAACTCTGCTTTGTTTCATCTGTAATATAGTTCCCAGGATGGTAGGGCATTTACTATGACTTCACTTCATCCTCACAAACACATCACTGAATTGCAAATTTATGTAGGCTTGACTGGAGACAACCAATTTTCTGCCATCAAGCCATTTGCTGTGGGACTTTCTATATTGGAGTCAGATTTGTTTTCCTTTTCTATTATTCCTCTCATGTTGTAAAAGGCCTTACTTCCCTTTAAGCCCATATTCACTATTATTGCTATGCCCATGTCTCCATTACCCAGCTAAATTGAACTCGGTAGGATCTTGCATGCTGCTCCTTCTTAAGCTTTCTGTATTCATGGGATCATGGAATGAAAGAAAACTAGTGTAACTTTGTAAAGTTACTGTTACCAACATTAAATTCCAGGAATGTGACTGCACTGAAGCCAAAAAGTTTCCAGAGCAGTATTTTTTTAACCTAAAGTTCAAAATTAAATGCAGCAGAAATATCCTTTAAATATGTGTACTGTAATGGACAGGATATAGTGAAATACACTTATAGTTAAGTAATTTGTTTTAGACAGTGTAGCAGGGTGGCTACCCCACTCCTAAAATAGAAGGGGTTAAAAGTAGCCCTGGAGAGGGCTGTGCCTGCGGATGGCTGACTGGGGAAGCAGCTGCAGCTGGCCATGCCCCAGTCAGGCCAGCTGTGTATAGAAAGGCTGTGAACCAGAGGTCCAAGAGAAGTCTCTGTCCAGGCTGGGAGAGAGCAGGGCCTGTCTGCCTGCAGAAAGGGTACTGGGAGTGAAGCAGAGCTGGGGAAAGGCCACAGGAGCAGGGGTGCTCCAGGCTGGCAACTCCAAGGCCCATAGAGGTACTTGGAGGCAGAGGAAGGCAGGAGGTCCGAACCCCCTTGCCTATGATGAGTGGCTTTTACACTGCAGTCTGCCCCAGGGAGCGGGGGCTTGGTGATGACTGGCAGTAGCCCAGACTGAGGCAAGGTGGGGATTAGAGGGTTGGGGGTTTCCCAGAGAGGGGAGACCCATAGAGACTGGTGGGGGTATTGCCAAGGGGCAGCCCCCAGGTAAAGGGGCACTGGGGTCCGGGAGGGACATGAGGGCTAGTGGCAAGCGGGAAACCGGCCTGCAGAGGGCGCTCTGGAGCTGGAAAAAGAGCTAATTCCCAACGACCAGCAGGAGGCGCCGCAGGGGTGAGTCCTGCACCGTTACAGATAGCATTACTTCTCTCATAAGTTGAGAATCCCTCTAACTAGAAGTGCTATTGGCACAGTGCAGTGCATTGAAACAATTTATAACTCATGCTACTTCACTATAGCGGGCGTTTCACTACAGTGTAAGCATAAGCATCTCATAAGCATCTTCTACTGTATACACCTCTCCTGACAGCCACCCACAAAATATAGAGGTTTGGAATGCTGCAAGTATTTCATAAGCCATTTTCCCTTACTCACAATAGCATATGGACCCAGAAATTTCCATATTGTATCAGACCAATAGTTCATCTAGTCCAGCATCCTCTTTCCTACAGTGGCTGGTACCAGATGCTTCAGGGGAAGCTGCAAGGAACCTCAAAGTGAACAATTACACAATATCCTGCTCAGAGGGAAAGTTTCTTCTTAACCGTCATCTGTTAGAGGTTGGCTTATGCCCTGAAGCATGTAACTGTTACAGTTCTGTTTTGTTTTTACTCCTACTTAGTGATGTTCTCCTTATCCATATAAATTTCCAGTCCTCTCTTGAATCCTGCTAACCTCAATGGTTTCTTATAGCAGTGAGTTCCACAGGCTAGTTAGGCATTAGGTAAACAGTTTTTGTCATATGATTTTTGCATTTGTTGCCTTTCAGTTTCATTGATGGGGCCCTTTTCCATGTTTTATGAGAAATGGTAAAGAAGAGCATTCAACTGAAGTTATCTGCACCATTCATTACGGTTTGCATACCTCTCCTTTTATTAATCTAGTCTGTAAACAATCCCCATCTTCTTTCCATTCATCGAATAACTTTTGTCACTTTGGGGGGGGGG
>NC_048299.1:97554234-97571047 GCF_013100865.1 Trachemys scripta elegans
CCCCATCTTCTTTCCATTCATCGAATAACTTTTGTCACTTTGGGGGGGGGGGGGGGGGGCACTTTCCTCACCTGTTTGACATTTCTGCAATATCCTTTTCGTTTATCATTACACAATGTGCAGAGGTTTTCATTGAGCTGTCCAGAGTGATGTTCAGGTCTCTTTCCTGAGTGGCTAAAGTTACTTAAGAGTCTAATGAGATTCCTGAGTAGTTCAGGAATTACTCCTACCCATGTGCATAGCCTTGCATTTCTGAACCATGAACTTCATCTGCCATTGGGTTGCCCATTCACCTAGTTTTCTTATGTCCCTCTAAAGTTCCTAATAGCCATCTCTAGGCATAAATGACCTAAGTAACTTGACAGGTTTCAGAGTAGCAGCCGTGTTAGTCTGTATCTGCAAAAAGAACAGGAGTACTTGTGGCACTTTAGAGTCTAATAAATTTATTTGAGCATAAGCTTTCGTGGGCTCCATCTGATGTGGGCTGTAGCCCACGAAAGCTTATGCTCAAATAAATTTGTTAGTCTCTAAGGTGCCACAAGTACTCCTGTTCTTCTTTCTAAGTAAATTGGTGCAGTCTGCAGTTTTTTACACCTGCCTGTTTACTGCCCCTTCCAGATCATTAATAAATAATTGAACAGCCCCAATGCTAGTAGAGGACATTGAGGCATCCCATTATTAACTTTTTGCCATCATGGAAAATTGACTTTTTATTCCTAATCTGCCTACTCTTTTAGCCAGTTTCTAATTCATAGTTTTCACCCCATGACAATTTAGGGAATGTCTAAATTGCAGTCAAGGGTGTGATTGCAGTTTGTGTAGATATACCTGAGCTAACTTTAATCCAGCGAGCTTGGGTACCAGTAACAGCGCAGCTGCGACAGCACAGGCTTCAGCGTAGGCTAGCCACTTGAGTAAGTACCCTGGGTTTTGGGTGGGCTTCTACAGGCACTACCGTGCCTTCACTGCTACCAATAACCCAAGCTAGCTAGAGTAGGTCTATATGTGCTATAGTCACATCCCATGATTGCAAGGTGGATATTGTTTCCCTGAGACCATCCTATGAAGGACTTTGTCAAAGGCTTTTTAAAACTCTAAAATTGTGTGAGTCAGTTATGCTTTATCCACTATTTTGTTGTCATGCGCAAAGAATTCAAATAAATTAGAGAGACCTATATTACAAGAGATACCTGACGGAAAATGAGTCTCAAATATTTTGTTGCCAACAAATATTGTAATGATTAAGCCACTGGTGGCATGTTCCTGCTTCCAGAGACCACTTCATGTGAGAGTCATTGAAGGTCAACTCCTTCTTTCAGGGCTGATCCACTTTATATAATCACTATAGTATCTGCGTGCTACTTCAGAGACAACAGTTCCTTTGGGCAGATGGAATTGCGGGAGGGGCGGGGGTGCAGAGTGCCTGCTCCATCCATCTTCCAGGACAGGAAGACTCTTCTGCCTGATAAGCTTCTAAATCCTTTCCAATGCTCATTTTGAACTAAGGTCAAGTGATCTCATAACTGTATTTGTTGGTTATTGAGACGTGTGCTCTTTTCAACACTCATGGATTGAACAAGTTTAGTAACAAAGGGGCGTGATTTTATAATTACTTTTCCACATTATTCAACAGCTCTTCAGTATTGTTGGCTTAAAATGAGCTGCTTTACACTTGCCATTTTGGAATAAATAACACTTCTATAACGCCCATTGGACCAACTCGGTTGGTGAAAGGGACAAGCTTTCAAGCTACCTGAAGAAGAGCTCTGTGTTGCTCGAAACCCTGTCTCTGTCACCAATAGAAGGCGGTCCAATAAAAGATATTACATCATTCACCTTATCTCTCTGTAACCCTTCTGCCCATCTAAGTTGGCAGCAACAAGGGCCGGGTTCTGTATCTAGGGGTTCCGTTTCAATAACGCAATGCAAAACCGGCTCGAGCCCCCACCCAGTGACCTGGGACAATTACATACCACCCCCTGGGCGCCTCTAGGAGGCAATACTTCCCCTCTCGCAAGCACGGAGTCTGAGTGTAACAGAAAATGTTTAATAACATGAGGTAAACGACATCAGCGTTAAATTGGAAAAACAACACCAACAGGCTTCATGAGCAAAAAACCCACCCCAGCAAATTGGGCTGTGTCCTTTCTCTTTGGTTCTTGAAACCAGCAACCCAAGAATCACCAAAGTCCCAGAAGTCCAACAACCCCAAAGTCTCTTGGGTCCAGCAACCCAAGGATCACCAAAGTCCCAAAAGTCCAACAACCCCAAAGTCTCTTGGGTCCAGCAACCCAAGGATCACCGAAGTCTCTGTCCCTGGTCAGTGCAGCCCCAGAGTTCAAGCGGGGGAGGGGGGAGGCACGCAGGGTGTTAAGGGGCACCTTACGTGATCCGAGGCCGACTGGCTGCCTCTCCGTGGGGTTCCGCCGCAGCCTTCTCCACGAGCCGCTCCACTCCACCAGCTGTCCCGTGAGCCGCTCCCGCCGTCCACGAACTGCTCTGGCAGCTGCTCCGCTCTGCTCACTGACCTGTGAGCCGCTCAGCTCTGCTCCACTTCAGCTGTTCCTTGGGCCGCTCCCACAAGGCTCCGCTCTGCTCTGCTCGCTGCTTCTCCAGCCGCTCTGCCCTGCTCACCGACCTGTGAGTCGCTCAGCTCCGCTCCGCTCCAACCGTCCCCGTGAGGCTCCACTCGGCTAGCTGCTCCACCAGCCGCTTAGCAATATAGCTTCAGGCTCCCCCACTAGTTAACACAGTCTCAGTGATCTCAGCTCTTAATAACTTTAGCTCTTTTGTGATTTCAGCTCTTAGCAATTTAGTAGGGGAGCCCCAGTGCTAATGCACTTTTGGCCCAAAGTGAATTCAGCTCAGCAGCCTGTATCTAGACTCCTAATAGAATCAAAGTTAGCTCTGACATTCCACAGTGGAGAGAGGAGATACTACATTTGCGCCACAGCTCAGAGAGAGCCGAGGTGTTTCAAACCCTCAAAGAGGGCCCATACCATCAGATATAAATACCTGTCCCCCTCCTCTCTCAATTCACTGGGTTTTGTAACCCATGCCCCTTGTCAAGCAAGTGCTACTTAGGTAATGGTGAAGGACTCACTCAGTCCTTCTGTCATACAACAGTTCCACTGGCCTTGATTCACAGAATCAGGGTAACAAAACTTTATTCTTCCTGCCCCAATAATAGAGAAACTGGGGATCCCACACCAGCCAAAGTAACCACTTTGAGTTGCTGTTGTTTCAGGCCAGGCGAGTGGGTGTGCCTATGCAAACCAGATCAGCCCCTGGAGTTCTTTTCCACACTCGCCATAATTCACCACCAGATGTCAGGGTAGAGCTCATCCTGACTCTGCTTACATCTCTCATATCCTGGGACCAACACAGCTACAACAACACTGCAAACAATGTATATAACTTGTCAGTAGCTATTTTGCAATCTTTTCAAAATGCTGTATTTTTTTTTTAGAGACTACAGATTTTGCTTGGAGCCCCCAAGTGGTCAGTTGATTTACTAATAGAAATAAAAAAATATTTTTCTTGTGCGGGGGGGGGGGCGGGGGAGAGGCAGATGTTTATGAAAGACACAGTACAGATAATACTATTTATTCAGTTTGATCAAATGCCAACTATTTTCTCCATTATGTTCATATTTCACATTTCTAGTGGCGGGAGAACACATTTCATATATGATGTAGGAAAGGGAAATACGGGATATTGTCCTGAAAACAAACAACTTTAGGTTAGCATCTAGACAAAAAGCTATTAGATTCAGGTTGTGTTGAACACCCATACTTTCCCACCATCTTAAATAGTTTCAGAATTTCCAACAGGTGCATACAATACACTATAGACTGCATAAGACAGTAAGCTAAGATGCTGATCCTGCAACTGCATTCCTGTCGGCAAACCCCTATACCTGCACACTGCCCCAATGAAGTGAGTTGCAGTAGCAGGATTTCTGTTTAATCTAATAATTTAAGAAAATGTTATGGATGGGAACTCACCCATCCTTTATTATTCTTGATTTATACTTCCTTTTTATTTTCTAATCTGGCATGTTTCTTTCCTGGACTGAAGCAGAAATAAAGTAGGCAAGAAGAATAAAGAGATCTGGTTTTCTTAAATGTGATTTTAATGTGGTATGGGAGTATACATTTTATTCAATTTGGCTTTTACAAAGCTTCCTACAATTATTACCATTAACCTTAGTTAATAACTGAATTCAAGGAATTATAAGTCAGAAGCTGAATATTTGAATGTACAGAATTGTGTGTATGAATGTTTGTGCAGTGTTATACCCAAGATAATCTGTTTTTCTGTCTCCGTATAAAATATTCTAATTTAATGGAAAAATCTATAACATTTAATAGGGATGAAACTAGTAAGGACCTATAGATTTTTTTTTTCTAGCCATCCTATGTATTTCTGTAGTAGAGAAATACAGTACTTCCCTATTAAAATTCTATAGGGTGATTCAAAAAGCCTCTAAAACCATTTTAATTTTCTATTAAGCTTCATAGGGCTTTACAGCTGGATATGTTTATTAAACTGAAAAGAAGCTAGACTGGATAACAAAAGCAGCATTACTTATTATAATTTTTATGGCACATCTTCAAAGGTCTGTACAGCCATTAATGAAATAATAGGGGCCTTATCTTATTCCCACTGAAGTCAATGGTAAAAATTCCATTGGTTTTCTGTGGGAGCAGAATTAGGTCCTAGATTAGGGAAAACAGATTAAATATTGAGGGGGTTGTTGTTGGTTTGTTTGTTTGTTTGTTTTGTCTTGCAATGATATGATCTTGTGGGGGGGGGAAAGAGGGGTTGTTCCTGTTCTAACAATCATTTGATATTTAGTCCCTAAAACAAGGATACATTTGTGATAGTTTCAGTGGGTGTTAAATAGGCTAAGGGCTGGATCCTGAGAGCTAGATGCTTGACTGGTGTAAATCAGTGTAGTTCCATTGAAATCAGTGGTGCCATGCCACTTGTCTGCAGCGGGAAATCTGATCCCATGTCCCTAACTCCTGTGAATAACTACAGTGGGCTACTCACATAAAGGCTGCAGGACCAAAACTGCCAACAAAGGTTGTGGCTATTCTGGACGTTGGGGACTGGTGTAGAGGAACAGAAAAATGAGGGGAGAAGGGTGGGTAGCAGAGAGAAGTGAAAATGGGGAACAAAGAGAAGCAAGGAAAATATATAAGGAGAGAGGGAGCGCAAAGAGACTGCTCCCTCAGTCAAGGGCCAGTTACTCATTGATCACACCTGTGACCTCCATGAATTGAAGACACCCCAGAGATAATAGGGGGGCGATGAGGCCCTGCAGTCTTTCCTCTCTTCTGCACTGGCTAGCCACAGAGTGGGGAGCTTGCTCACCATGCTGAGTACATTCCCATTGCACTCCCTGGAGCTCTTGCACAATCCCTCCTGGGGCTTCAGTGAGAAATTGAAAAGCCAGAGATGTTCCAGTTTTAGCAGTTTCCCTCTCCTCTTTGACATGCGAGGCAGGAAATGAGCATAAAGAAAATGTATTTTTTAAAAGACCAGGGCAATAATGATTCCAAATGTGTATGGAGGAAGAAGAGCCCAAGAGCTGTTGTCTTTCCAGCCTGCCCAGACAAGACCCATATGCCTACTTCTCTGTTCTATGCAAGGCCAGTCTCATGATTGCAGCACCATGGAGGCAGGACTGAGAAATCTCACAAAAGCTTGGGTCTCTGGCCAAAAACCTGAGGTTAGGTAGGAGCTTCCCCTGAGAGAGTGAAACTCAGCACCATCTCCAATGCAGGCCTGTGCCTATCAAGCACAAACTGACTCCCGTATTTAATTTAAATAGCCGAATATGTATATGGGGGGTTATTTTTGTTGTTTGCTTTTTTTAAATACTCTGGTTCTTGTAATCATTTTAAATAGGTTGTTAAGCGGTAACTGAATTCACATTCATTCTGTCTAGCTGGTATAAGAGCTAAGTATTACTCTTTATCATGTCCATGAGCTGTCTGGGAGAGGGAGTAGGGCTATTGGAGTCTGTGGCGGAAGAGATGGGGAGCCTGCTTCTGCATCTTTTCCTAGTTCTTGTTAATTGTTCCTGTAGCTCTGCACAGGAGAACTGAGCCCAAATCTAGCTCCTATGGTGAACGAGCTCTTTCTGTGGCTCAGCGGATATACATTTTCTTGCTTTTTCTACTAATAAAAAATGTTACCTCTTAACAGATTTCCCTCCATCCCCCATTCATGGATTGTGACTCCAGAGGGGTTAAGCAATAAACTTGTTCAAAGAACATAACTGCAAAACAGGTTAAAATAGGCCTACAGAAAGTAAGTTGGATCCATATGTCAAACACTGAGTTAACTGTATTTAAGTTAAATAAGGTCAAATTTATCCCTGAAGTTAATGGAGTTACCTTAGGGCTACATTTGACATTTAGATTTTAAGAGTTTGTTCGTCTTAATTAAATTTAACTAGTCTTCATTTTTTGCTCTTTTGGGGGGGAGGAGGGGGTTTGGTGCGCAGAAACTATGCTGTAGCCCTGATAGATAGTTGCAACCCTTCCACTGTGTTCTAAATAGAGAAGCAGCTGATCTCTGCATTGGTAACTTTCTAATATCTGTAACAATAAACTAAAAGCATCAGTGATTACATCTATACTTGAGCTGAAGGTGTAATTTCCAGCTTGGGCAGACATACCTGTACTAAACTAGAAGTGTAGTCATGGCAGTGTGGGCATTAGTATGGACTAGCTGCCTGATTATGTACCCAGGGTCCTGGGCAGGATTGCACTTGAGGTGGCTACCCCTTCCCGCTTCCCATGTTGCTGCAGCTATACTTCTATTTTCAATGCACTAGCTCAAGCAAGATGTCTCGAGTGTAGACATGTCCAATATTTTCAAAGTGTTGACCTAGATCTGTTCATGTAACAACAAATTTCTTTATCAGTCCTGTACAAAAAGGGAGTTGCATTGATCAACAATATGATGCCTTGTCCCTTTAAATGTTCAGGGAGCTCTATGGTCTCCCCCCTCCCTAGTGCAAAGCCTCACTTTCATGTTAGTTAGTTTCAGTTTTGCAGCCAGAACAATAAAGCCTGCAGAGCAGACAGCTGTATGCCCATCAGCATCTGTCTATCTCCTCTGCTGGCACCAGACAAACAAAAAGCAATTCTAGAGCTTGTTAGAATTTGGCAGTTGAGAAGGTCTCTCAGTTATAGTCCTAAGTGCTGAGCCAGCAAAGCATTGGCTTCAGGGGGACTCAAGCATTTATTAAGAGTTCCTTCAAGGTCAAAACTTTAATATCTTTTTATGTGGTCCTTTCTTCCTCTGTGAATTCTGTTCCCTTTATTTTGTTTAAAAATCTTTAACCGCTGAGCATGAAACATAATTTGGGTTGAGCGGTACAAGGGGCTTCATCTAATGTATCTGAGATTCCAGTTTTGTATTCCGTATCCCGAGGTGGCAAACAGGACTTTTGCAAGAAAATTTGAAGAGATGTAAAAACAGAACCTTTTCTGAATTAAGAAAGCTCCCCTTGTCCCACTCAGAGGAGACCAACGGGTTTATAAGACACTTCAGTTGAAAATTTAAAGGTTACTTAGCAACTTGAAAGAGTCTGCCATCTGTGAAGTTGTAGATTTAGGCATCCACCTGATACCAACAAATTGCTCTCTTGTCTGGAGGGAACTCTCTGCAGCTCATTT
This sequence comes from Trachemys scripta elegans, assembly GCF_013100865.1. Taxonomy (NCBI): domain Eukaryota; kingdom Metazoa; phylum Chordata; order Testudines; family Emydidae; genus Trachemys; species Trachemys scripta. The sequence continues at coordinate 97,561,935 of NC_048299.1, forward strand.
TGGAAGTATTTTGATTAAACCCTGCAGGTGGACGGCCTGGTTGGCGGGTGCAGTGGGCTGGAAATGCTGGCAGACCCTGGTGCCTTCTATTACGCTCATGAGGCCAAAATGATCTACTATTACAGGAGCTGCCTGAATCAATGTTGACTTGAATTTATAACTATCACTGTTGTGGAATAACTATCACTGTTGTTGACTCAGGTGGTTTCTGGGAGTTTCAATAAAACAAAATTGAGAAAAAGAAAGGGTTTCTTTTGTTAACATGCGTATCAAGTTAAAGGGATTGTTCACATATATATTCACTATTAGCACTGGAAATCAACCTCATACAGAGAGAGAGCAGCAAGAAGAAAATCAAACGAGCTCCTACAGATCACTGTGCATTAGTCAGTTGCTATAAATAGATATGAGTGAGGAAAAGACCTGATAAAGAATATAGTGGGATTTTTCAAAGCCGTGCAGATGATTTAGGCCAAGGTCCTCCCTAAGCGTGTTTGTTTTGTTTTTTTGGGATGGGAGGGGGGGCTAAAGGAATGATGGTGGAGTTCACAAGCTTGTCCCTTCCACTAACAGAAGCTGGTTCAATAAAAGATATTACCTCAACCACCATGTGTGTTTCATTAAATTTGATGAAAGACATGTGGTTAAATCGCAACCAATCCTAAAGAAAATTTTGCAATGGGGTGGTTTTCTCTGTCTGAGTGATAGCTGATGTAGGAAGAGTAGTTATCGACCATACAGTATTTTTTGAAGGGAATGCAGCTGATTTCTCCCTTATTTTATGTCCAGGCTGGGGAAGGGAAAGGAACAATAATAATAATAATGATAAAAAAATTACAGAGATATAAAATAATAATAATAAAAAACCTCTCCTTAAAACTCTCCTTCCCATGATGCTTACAAAAATCTTGACAACAGTTAGGTTGCTGGGACTGCTGGCTATCGTGCTGACCAACATTGTCTCACTGTTCTTCCTGGTCTGTATGTCTTTATCCATCTGTTTTCTCTTGTCTTATATTTAAATTGTAAACTCTTTGGAGCAGGGAACATCCTTTGTTCTGTGCTTGTAGAATGCTTAGTACAAGGGGTTCCCAGGCGCTATGGTAATACACATAGTTATAATAAAAACTCTGTCTTATCTTACACCTTGGAGTACCCAACAATCCTTACATCTGCTGGATTCTGATTTGCTGCTGTGATGATCCTGATAACTTAGTATGTTCCCTTGACATCATCTCACAGGTGGTTTATGCAGTACTGTACACCTAGCTCTCTCTAATAAAACTAAGTCTTTCATTCAAGCCATTTTGTAAGTAGGCATTGAAGAAGCAATGTGGCACAATTAATTTTCTGCATCCATATTTCTAAGTGGCTTTGTTCAACTAACTTCTGATTAGGTCAAGCAGTCATCTGCTGGTCACAGACCACACATACCAAATTTGAAGCTGAAAAAAACTTTATGTAGGGTAGGCCAAAAAGTGGGTTTCAGTCTTTACTCTGGAGCAGCTACCACTGCTCCATAATTTGCTCCATTAAAAATGCTTAATTTGTCAGCATAATTTAGCAGTTCCTGTTCAAAAGTTAGTACATGGAGTAAGAAGAGGTGTTTCATGTCAGGCTAGACTTCCTGGATTGTATATTCATAGGTATGTTGTTTGTAGTTATCATTCCTTCCACTAATACTGTCATTCAGTCAAGGATCTTAAAATACTTAGGGCTTGATCTGCAGTCCTTACTTACTTAAAACTTGCAATAAAATCTATAAGAATATTCCTGAGTATGGGCTGCAGGAATGGCCCTAACTAAGGCCCCAGTTGTAGTGGTTAAACTTAAGCACATTCACATTGCAATATTGGGTTCCTAGGCAATAAAGCATAATTTTGAAGAATAACTGCTAAATACACGTATTCTTTAACAGAAGTTATTTTGCATCATAAAGCATTTTGACGTTTCCAAATAATGATGATGAAATTAATAAAAAATATATATGGACAAATATAAAGACTAATACAGTCCAAATCATGCGCTAAGGCATATTAAACAGTTAGCTGACCTACTAAAATATCTATGCTGCTAGTTAGAACATACCTGGAAAGAATGGCCTAGTCTTTTATTTGCTGTATAAAAGGAGTTGGGCAAACTATTCACCATTCATTTTACAGATTTCGCCCTCTTTTCTGTTCAAGGACAGATGTTTATTTTATATATAATTTATATGTGTGTGTATGTGTGTGTGTGTGTGTATACATACAGACTTGTTCACCAGTCAGAAATACTTATATATTTTAGAAAACACAGTAAACAGCTCTTAATCTTAAAAGTTTTTACCAAATTGTTTGCTATTTGTTGTTACAAGTATATGTGGTGATGGGGTGAGACATGTGCTATTGTTTTTGTTCCCTGATTCCCTGTTCCCATGAGGCACGTGCCTTCATAGTCCCAGCCATAAAAGTGGGAGTCTTTAATCTGGTTTATTTAGGTACTTTGTGTCACTGCTTTCACCAGGGGTTTTGTGCAGTCCTTGTTGCAATGGATACCATCACCGTCTTTTCTTGTTTAACTGTGTTATTGCCAGATCCTGACGAGGGGTTTCAGGAAAACAGTCCCTACCTACATTGTCCTGGGTTGTTGGTCAGGACTATATAATAATATTTCATATCATGTACCAATTACATTAATTGAATTTCCTGATCTCCAATTTGTTGTTACCTTTCACCATTCAACATAGTCACTGTCCCAAACAAATGAGTAACAATTTCAGTATAGTTCTATGTGTGAGGTCCTAGCTGGCAGCTGTGCATTGGATCACTAGAAACACCTTCCATGTCAGGGCTTTGGACAGAGATCTGGCAAGCAACTCAACCCCTATGATGCTGCATTATTACTAAGCAGTGTTCTAGTTTGCAAGTGGTGAAGGTGCTGCTGAAAATAATATAGCTGTCACCACCTCCCATCATTTCTTCTTCAAATCATGGGAGATTTAGTCATACGCTTGCTACTGAAAAACTTGCCAGCCCATGTAAATATGAGACAAATTCAGTAACAGTGCATGACTGCATCTTCTGTTCTACCCATATGTCATGTTCGCACATTTAAATTGAGAAAGAGTTTGCCCTATCAGATTTATGTATTGGTAATACAGACCAATGAGCATCTTCTTAAAAAAAAAAAAAAGAAAAAGAAAAAAAAAAGAAACAAAGAAACAAAATACCACCCCCATAGCAACAACAACAACAACAACAAAAACACCTGCCTTGTAAATTACAGATGGGTTTGAGTCACAAATTCATCTGAATCCAAATTTCCCCAATGTTCAGAGGTAGTTCGGTTCCAGCCTTTTGGTTTGAACTATTACAGACATGCAGTCCAGATGCAAAGTTTGTATCCAAACTTATGCACTGTTTGTGACTGTTAAGATACAGTGTTTTGATTTGAGGCTTCTCTATTGGAAAACATACTGTCACAACGTTGCTTTGTAATCTGGAATTATAATATTGCCCAACTGAACAAAACTGGACTGATTACCCTATTTGATAAACAGAAGGTGACAGTTCAGCATTGGGACCTCATGGCTTCTGAATTGTAGATTGCAGAATTGTAGATTGTTTACTATGACCAAATAAACTTTATATGAAAAAAGTTTGTTATGCAGAAATATGTGATTTCTATTGTAAATATTTTTTATAATCTATTATTCCTGTCTGTTTTTATTAAAGGAAAACCACTGCAGAAGAATTAAAATTCTAGGGGACTGTTACTATTGTGTATCAGGATTGACACAGCCCAAAACGGACCATGCCCACTGCTGTGTCGAAATGGGACTGGATATGATTGACACCATCACGTAAGTATCTCAGTCATTGTTCTCAGGTTTCAGTGCCCAATGGGAAACAGTATCATCCCTGCCATGTTTGTGATGTGTGTTATTAAGGGAGTGGCAGTTTCTGCTGGAACTATGCTCATGTAAACCTTTACAGTGGTTCACTTGTGCCATGAGAGAGTCTTGTTTTTACACAGTGCATTCTAGGCACTGCTTTTCTACTCCATTTAATCAGTTTGATGAGAAAAAATGAGTTTGTGTGTGCATGCACATGCGCTGCGCAGTGAGGGGGGAGAGAAAAGGGGAACTCATGAACTACCTCTATTATTATTTGCCATAGCAATGTGCATTGAACCAGTAAGCAGGGAATCTAATTCCTGCTTGTTCAATATTAAAACGACTCTCAGTTCACCCACTTGTATGTAAATTCCAAACGGACTTTGATGTATATCTGTTGTGTGTGTTCATATTCCCAAATCAATTGTTCACTCTGATTTTTGCCTTTCTGTATGTCATTTTGAAACTTTTATTTTGCCTTTCATCCGAGCTGTAATGTGAAATTCATTTTGCCTCTCAGAGAAGTTTTGGTTATGCTTCAGAGCTCTGAACTGATTGCCTTTTTACCAAAAGGCAAAGTGTGAATGTGAGAGAGTTCTGAATGACCTGCTAGTTACTAAGCAAGAGCTGGAAATGTATTTCATATACTGACATTGGGGAGGGAGCGGAGAGAGACGTCGTTGTGTGGTTTCTTCACTACCATGTATCTAATATTTCGAAGACAATATATATGTGAACACACAGACACATAGTCATGCTACATATAAATACACACTGCCGCACTGAGTTATGTAATGCTAATGCCTTTGGACTAGATTATGGCTCTCCCACAAGCCCCGTGGGAGTGACACTCCAGGAGCCCTGTTCTGAGGGGGGATAGTAATTGGCTATTAGTTCTTACCCAGTAGCTAATTACTGCCCCGCCCCTGCCTGTAGCACTGGCTGTCCCATCGACAGGAGAGGGACCAGAGCCAAGGCTCCACCTCTCCTCATTACTTACCTGCTTGGGGAAGGAAGAGAAGTGATCCTTACACACCTGCAGCCTCTTAGTCCCCAGCAGAGGTACGTAAATCAAGGTACAGTCTAGCCTTTAATTTGAAAACAGGCAGTAAAACATTTTGTGCTATAGTTTTATGTAGAGTGATCAAAAAATTAAAATGCCTTGAAGTTATATAATTTTTGAAAGACATAATTTGTATGCATTTGTAGTCCTCAGGAACATTTCAGTACTGATTTTAAAGAAATGTTATGAAGAGCCTATAGTGCCTTACAATGTAGTATCTTTCTGTCTTAGTCTGCTTCTCAGTCTTTATCTATCCCACATATTTGGAGGCAATATCCATGTGTTATCTTACAGAGCCATGTGATAAATGAATTAGCATGTAACTTTGATCGTTTCACCTCCGCTCTGCTCACTGATCCATCTCTCTTAGGACTTAGACTAACATTCCAGTCACTATTGAGTAGTTTCTGCACAGTTGCCATGTTTGTCTATTTTTTAAATCAGCTTGCCAAATAAATGTTTCCTCTGCAGTCCAAAGGTGAATTTTGCAGCACTCTCCCCCGCCCCCGCTCCCAGAATTCTAGTTGTCCAAGTTGCAGAATGGGCAAATTCAGTTCTTGGTCAAGGACAGATTTAAGGACAGATATCTGACAAAACTCTAAGTCTTGAAATGGGAGCTTCCCAACTTCCCTATGGCGGGGACATGGCATTCACTCCTAGCCTAGAAATGGCTCTGAATGCTAGGTTTAAATTGGTGAGATATTAAGTACTTTTTAGGGATATTTTTAATGCATTAGTTATGTTTCTGAGACCTGAACATCTGGACGAAGATACTGGGGGCCAGAGTATGCTGTCTGTTATACGTGTACAAAGTCCATTTAAAGCAATCAGACCAGAGCACAAGCAAACAGGATAATTGAGGCCATAGTTTCACAATCAGCGCATTATGGAAAAAAACAATCCTCAACACATTTGAAAAAACTCTCTCAAACATTGCTATGAGTATTTTTGTCTATCCTATAGGACAGCTCTACACTACATGATGGTGTGCTGTGCTGTAAAAGTCTTACTGGCACTTGCGACCTTCATAACTCAAAAGTGACTTCGCCACCTGTATGTAATGTGACTATCTGAAACGCATGCTGATAGAACCTGAAATGTACGCCGATGACTACCACACCATCGTGTGTTCCATTCATATAAAATAGTTGTATAAGAGCCAGATCATGCTGTTTCATGAAGGGGCTTGGAGCTGTGGAAAAATTTATGGGGTTCTCCTCTATTATTATTATTATTTATTATTATTATTCCAAGTTCTTTTGAGAGTTGGGTTTGTCTGCATTGAAGTCACGGCAAGGATTGTGTCTTCTAAACCTTGCAGATCCTTTGGAGATACATGGCAATAGACGCACAATTTTGTATCGCCATACCACTCTGGAGCTTTGTGGTGGCATAGCTCCATTAGACTTCCTTTCGGGAGAATTCCATGGTGCTGAAAAAGGCAGAGAAAAATCTGATCTAGGTAGTGGCTGTATCACATTTCTGTCTCCTTGTGAGACATGAGCTCAGGCATGATTTGGTTCTATGTCCCATTTATCAAAATAACCAACATTTTAAGAGGTTTGGATCAACTTGTCCATTTTCAGCCATCCATTCATCCAGTGTAAATTCCTGTTATATTGTATATATTGTGAAATTTGTAAAGCATTTTAGGATGAAAGATGATATACAAACCTAAAGATCTATTATTATTTCTTTTACTATGTAATAATAATTATTATTATTTTAGTTATTTTTGTTATGTAAACACAGTTAAAACATAGTAACAAGGGATATTTCAGCAATTCAGATATACATGATGGGATCAGAATCATTATTGTCTTTACTAAATAAATGTATCCTGCAAAGCCATCTGTGCATAGCATTCCTTCTGTAATAAATAGGTGTTCCACTTATAGAAAGTCTTTGGATTGGGGAGAAGTAAAGTTAGACACCTAGACCTACAAATTCTGTGAACTTCTCATTTCAAATGTATGCAAAGGCACTGCTTCCTCCTCTTACCTATTTTTAAATATGAAAGTTAATCTATAATTTCATTAGTTGGACTCTCTTTCGTGTGTATATATGTAGTGTAATGATATCACTTGAGCTGCCCACTCTTTGGATATCTCATTTATGCTAATATTAGAAATGGAGCATATTCTCTCTTTATGTTTGCATTTATGTCTGCTATCATGATAAAGTAAACATCAATAAGTCAAATTAGAGAAGAGGGAATGAAGCAGATGGGCTGCTGTGTATTATCTAGGCATAGTCAGTGAGAACTCATGGTAGAAGATAAGTAACAGGCAACTTCAGCATTTTCTTTTTGACAGGGTTTAATAAATTGGAAAAGACAGCACAGTGTGTGCATTGGAGATTAGGAGATGGTGGGAGAGGGCAAGATGAAGAAGAGTCAAGGTTGACGGAGCAGTAATTGGTAGTGTCAGATTTATAGAGAGAGTTAAATTGGCAGAGGCCAATCCTTCATCTTTCACACATTTAAGTAATCCATTGATTTCAATGGAACTACTTGTGTGAGTAAGGATTGCAAACCCAGACCTGCTGCGTATGCCTTAACTAACATAGAAACTGTGATCATCTCAGAAATCAGAAGGGGGTCAGGGAACAGCTATTGTTGCCTTTGAAATCACTGCAAACATTTTCCTCGCTTTAATAAGAGTGTACCAGGGTGGCCTGCTCCTTTAAGGGCCAGGAATCTAGGACCAATCAGCCCTGTTCAGTTTATCAGACTCAGCTGGGGAGGGGGTCAGGTGAGCCTTACAAAGGGCTGAGAGCCCTCAGTTGAAAGTGGGGATCTGCAGGAGAGAGGTTGGCTCCTATGACTAGCCCTGGAACAGAAAGATTGGGGAGTAGAATGAAAGACCTCTGGGTCCCAGCAGCCTGCACTGATTGTGAGCTTTGATTGAATTAATAAACTGGTGCCCTAGAAGAAGGGCCTGAAATACTCTGGGCATGGCAGTGAGGCCTTCCTGGGAAGGTTGGGAAATTCGGACAGGCAATTGGCCTTGGAACTAAAGGGGAAACTGAGGCAGAGACTAGCCTGGATCCAGGCCCAATACATAACACTGCGACAGGGAGCATCATCCAGTCCGACACTGTTGAGCTATGTGCGCAGAGATTAGATTGATTGGAATGTATAGCCAAGCCAACAGCTGCTAACTGGATTTTGTCAATGCATAGGTAAAAAAAATTTTTTTTTTTTTTTTTTTACTTCTGTGCAGAGAACAAGCTTGGAAAATTTTAGACTCCAAAGGAATTTAGTTTGAGTGTATAATGAGCAAATGAAAAAGGGGATTTAAGGCACAGTTTATAATGGAAATTGAATTTCAACTTTAATTATAGTCCATCAGTCTGGTTAATGATTCCAAAGCTGAAGATGCTGCTGTTCATCAGTTCCATGAGCTGTGGAAGCATTTTAGGTATTTACATTACCCTTCATTTCAGGCAACATCCAAGCTGTAGAACTAGTGGGCTTCTCAAGGTCTATTTGCCCCACTGCAGAAGACGTGTATTGCTGGTATAAATCCTTGGATGGAGAAAAGTTCCATCCCTAGAATCAGCCTTGTCACATTACAGTAGGGTTACCATTCGTCCGGATTTTCCCAGACATGTCCTCCTTTTTGTGTTAAAAATAGCGTCCGTGGGGGAATTTGTAAATCACTAAAAATGTCCGGGATTTCCCCCCCATGCAGAGCGGCTGGGAGGGCTGCAGGAAAGTCAGCCGCTTGCATGGGGCTCTGGCAGCCAAAGCCCTTCCCCCTGCAGCTTGCCGGGCTGGACTCCGGAGCAGCTGTAGAGCTCCTCCTCCCCGCCCCTCCCCCCACCCCCCGCATTCTGAGCCGGCCGGCCTGCAGGGCCGTTTGCATCGGGCCTCGGCAGCTCCTCCTCCCCTGCAGCCCAGCGCCCCGCTCCGGCAGCACTGTGCAGGGGCAGGGACCGGGTTGTGTGTTGCGCTGGGGGGCGCAGCCACGTGTCCGGCTCTGCACAGAGCCCAACACCCTGTTCTGAGCAGCGGGGTAAGGGGGCCAGGGAGCAGGAGAAGGGGCAGGGAGATTTTGGAGGGGGCAGTCAAGAGACGGGGGGGGTCGGGAGTTCGGGGGGGGGCTTTTTGGCGGGGGTGGAGAAGGTTTTGGGCAGTCAGGGTACAAGTAGGGGGTAGGGTCCTGGGGG
>NC_048299.1:97571433-97688484 GCF_013100865.1 Trachemys scripta elegans
AGGGCTGTCCTCATCTGGGGGGGGCTGTCAGGGGGCAGGGGTGGGGAGAGGGATTGGAGCAGTCAGGGGACAGGGAGCAGAGGGGTTTAGATGGGTCGGGAGTTCTGGGGGGAGCTGTCAGGGGGTGGGGAGTGGTTGGATGGGGCGTGGGAGTCCCAGGGGTCTGTCTGGGGGTGGGGTGTGGATAAGGGTTGAGGCAATCAGGGTACAGATAGGGGGTAGGGTCCTAAGGTGCCAGTTAGGATGGGGGGAGGGTCTCAGGAGGGGACAGTCAGGGGACAAGAGGCAGGGAGGCTTAGGTAGGGGGTGGAGTCCTGGGGGGAAGTTAGGGGCAGGGGTCCCAGGAGGGGGCAGTCAGGGGACAAGGAATGGGCGGAGGGTTGAGGGTTCTGAGTGGGGCGGGAAGTGGGAGGGGCGGGGGCGGGGCTACGGCAGGACAGGGGCGGGGCTCCTCCCGTCCTCTTTTTTGCTTGCTGAAATATGGTAACCCTACATTACACAATGAAATGAAAAATCATCTGTTTGAGCTGTTTGATATTCACCTGGTGGATCTTCTGAAAGGGTTTAACGATTAGGTAATCGCAATAGACATTTCCAATTTACAGGAACACTAGGAGTAAAGCTTTCTTTGGGATGGACAAAAAAGTCCTCAGTGTATAGAGTTAGCCCCTGATCCTCCAAACACTTACACACTTACACATGTGAGTAGTTCTATTTGTGCAATGTTATGTATGTGCACAAGTGCTTGCAGTAACAGGGTCTTAGACTGCAAACTCTTTAGGGCAGGGACTGTCTTCTACTACATTTTTGTATAGTCCCTAGGCTCAATATGGTACGTGCTCTCTAACATGTCCATGCAGATGCTCCTTTTCTAAATGCCCTAAATATGGCCCTGCATTTAGGTTCCATTTGATGGTGCTTCTCCTTGTTACCAGTAAAGTGATCCAAGAGGTGCTGGGAGATTCTCTAAGAAATATATTGAAAATTTCCTATCATTGCCCCAACTTCTTTCTTCCTCAGAGTAATCTCTTCAAATGCGCAATCCAAGTCAGACTATGGTCAGTGTGTGAGGCATCTCTTTCATAGAAGAGATTGCTTAGGCTACAATCCTATCCTTGTTCTGCATGCTGAATTCCTACATAGCCCTAGGGTAATGGAAACATTCACCACTGTGCAGGGATACAGCACAAGGCGTATGCCCCATTTAAGTCTTAAGTGAGACTTGAGGTGGAGTTAATTGTTACATAGAACTTGTTGGCCCACAGCATGGGTGTGAATTCTGCCCATAAATCTCTTTTTATTAGATTCATTAGTGACATAGTTAAACATGCCCATATTCTTTAGCTTCTCATCAGTATGTGGCAGGTGTCATCATCTCACTTTTTAATAGTATTTAAGCCAGGGATTCTTTCGCTTCATCTTATTTAAATTGCTTGTCACACCTTGACGGTTTCAGTCATCAGTATTATTTATGATGGTATTTTACTTTCAAAAATCGTATATTTATTATGTAACTGCCAGGGTATATTTATTATGTAACTCAAGTTTTCCAGGCTGCTGGCTACTCCCCAGTAGAGTGGGTGGAAGTGGGAGCCTCAGCTTTAAAGGTGGGAGATGTATGAGTCTTTAAACAGAAAATAATAACTTGCATCTTTCATTCCAAAGGATCCAAAAGTATTTCAAAAACTGATATACTAATTACATATAAAGAATTCCTTTGCTCAGGATGGAAATACAGCCTCTTCAGGGATGTAATGTGGGAATTATTTAATCATACTCAGTAGTGCCACAGGGCAGGAAATGAAGTGTAATGTATCCAATTGAAAATGAAGACAGAATATGGGTAAGGAGGAGATAAATATTACAGTTGGAATGTGGCCAGAACACTGGGGTTAACATTCATAAGCTTGTGAAAAGTGCTAGGAGATCTTTAATCACTATCCTTGGGTATACCTCTCCTCAGCTAGATGGCACATATCACACTACAGTCTCACGTTGGGGCGCAGGTTCAGTACAGAGGGAAGCATGCCATAGCTGAATCACTAATAGCACTTCCAGCAGCACTTAGGTGTTCCCATCCAAATATTCACCTGGTCCAGTTCTGTTTAACTGTGGGAGCTAACAGGATAAGGTAAGGTTCTTCCCTGCATTTGGGGCAAGAATAGATGGGAATGTGAAGGAAAGTGGCTTTAAGCCACTTTATCCCACTATATATTCTGAGTCAGCAAAGAGCCTGTTTTTCCCTGGGGTAAATTAGAGCAGACCTGAAGCTGCTTTTTCTTATGTTTAAGTCTGCGAATCTTTCAGGGAGGTCCTGGAAGTCATGGATTCTGGGACCTCCGTGACTTCTGCAGCCGCCCCAGCCTTTGCTCCGGCGGCCCCAGGCAACTGGTCCCGGGCACTGCCCTGGAGCAGCGGTCCAGGAGCAGTTGTGGTGCTCCAGGCCACCCTCGGCCCAGAGGAGCAGCGATGGTGGCGGGGCAATGGACTGCCCCTCCCAACAGGAGCAGCAGCGGCACCAGAGCCCCGAACTGCCCTCCACCCCCAGGAGCAGCAGCGTCCGCTGGAGCACCATTCCCCCCCCCACCCCCTCAGCAGGTAAGATTTAGTTAGGGGTATTTTTAGTAAAAGTCAGGTCACTGGCCATAACTTTTTGGTTATTGCCCATGACCTGTCCATGACTTTTACTAAAAATACCCGTGTCTAAATTGTAGCCTTACTTATGTTCTGCTTCTCATGGCATCCTATGGACTCGGACAAGCAGAAAATGGCTATTACAGACATACTCCATTTTCACTCCTGGCCTGCCTTTACCCTTTTTCTCCCTAAGCAGATATATCCCTAAGCTAGAGCCTGAGAGTTTGGTTAGCGAACAGCCGTTACAACAGCTCTAAGTCAGCTGAGGAGCATTCTCAGAAGGCTGTTGCCTGCAATACAGAATTAGGTGTGACTTTGACATGGATCATAGAAGTGTCTGTGTTGTTCAGTTCATGAGTGTGGCAACATTTCAGCCCATATTTTACCCAGACTACTTTATCAATTCCTACTGTTGAGGATGTGTAATAGATTGTTAAGTCTTATAAACACTTGGTATCAGGTAAATTGATTTTAGTGGGAACTGCTGACTGCCCGGTACTTTTGAAAATCAGGCAATTTATTTAGGTGTCTGAACATGGATTTAGGAGCCTAACATTTGCCTTCTATTTTTTTTTTTTAAATCTTGGCATTGGGATTTAGGGATCCAATTAAGATGTTTGCCTTTCAAAGACTGGCCCACAGTATACACTGTGTAGCTATACAAATGGCACTCAGTTGTTATGTATTCTGTACTCTCCAGTGAAACACCCATATTAAACAACAGAAGAATATGATAGTGTGTGGTCCTCCCAGACATGGCATCTGTCATAGCAGTTAATACATTTATTCAAAAATATCCAGATAATCTGGAGGCAATTCATAGTAAGACAGTCTTTGTCATTAGAATCCAAGAGCTAACTGATTCCTGATGGTTCTTAAATGGAACTACCATCCTAAAAGTATCTAGGAAAACTTCAAGGGACATACTCTGTTCCTAATATTTAAGGACCACCAGCTGGGAATTCTTTAGACTTAGAAAGCAAAGTTCATACACTTAAATAGCTAGAAAAGCTCGTCTTTGGCTTTACCAGGAAATATCTACTTGTATGCAGACACTTTTGGACTTACATGGTAAATGAAGGTGGGGACCGAATGACTTGTGGGAAATGGGATAAAAAGCATTTTCTTATTTCAGTGCTGTCAGGTCAAACTCAGTCACTACTGATCTATTCTGAAATGCATTTCCATCTGATAACTGTTCAGCTTCTTTAAAATGAGTTTGATAGTTTGTAAGAGCTATGTGAAATAATTGTAGCTAAGTCCATAATTTCTTAAAATTAAAGGAGCAGCAGAGGCTGGGCAGGTAGAGTGGATTTCATCTACCCATAGGCCATTTACACGGATCCACAATATACTAGGATTATGAGGGTAGAGTGAATTTCAGCCTCAGTTTGTTTCTGGGTCCAGTTTAGAAAGCAAAAAACTGAATCATTAGCTACAGAAATAATCTCTGGGGAGGTCTTCACTACGGGGGGGGGGGGTCGATTTAAGATACGCAAATTCAGCTATGCGAATAGCATAGCTGAATTCGACGTATCGGAGCCGACTTACCCCGCTGTGAGGACGGCGGCAAAATGACCTCCGCGGCTCCCCGTCGACGGCGCTTACTCCCACCTCCGCTGGTGGAGTAAGAGCGTCGATTCGGGGATCGATTGTCGCGTCCCGACGAGACGCGATAATTCGATCCCCGAGAGATCGATTTCTACGATCGATTTCTACGCCGATTCAGGTGGGTAGTGTAGACCTAGCCTATGGAATGAATAATTTGACAAACTTCAATTTCTTTTCTAGTAATATGGTTGTCCTTGAATAGCTGGTGACTTTCAGAAATTTATTCATAATTTGAAATTATTTACTGAATACTTTTGGCAAATAGTTCTTGGCCTGTGGATTGTTAATGAGCAGATTGTAGTGAATTTCTAATATTCACATAGAACAATTTTTATTCGATTTTTGATTATACAGAAATGTCACAACATTAGGAGGACACGCTGAAATTTTGTGTCTGAAACTTGCTCACCAATGTATTCATTAATAGTTGCTTAATATTCCCCGTTTTTCATATGTTTGCTAGAAAATTCATGGAAACTAATTGCAAAAGAGGTACAAACACACCCAAAGCAAATTGGGAATTTTAAAATTTGAACAAATATACATGAACAGTGTTTTTAATTTTTCTGCTTGGCTTTAATAATGATACAAATATTATTGACACATTTTGGAGCCCCTGGGAAGAGGGTAGAAATACATTTGCAATTTAGATTTTGTATTAATTGAACAAAGCACAAAATGCCTTCAGATTCTACTTCATGATCCATGAATATATTGCAAAGCTCGCTTTCCTTAACATGTAATAATCAGTAATATAGTATTTACTCTATCTTTTGAGATCTCTAACTAGAACTTTGAAGACAAATTTTGTTACAATTTCCCAGTTTTTAAAAGCATATTTCCTTAAAAGATGAGTTTTTGTTTTCCTTTGAGGACATTTAGAACAGAGGAAAGAATAGTTTCAAGGTCTTGATGGATTGTGCCTCTTTTCCCTTTTTGGGAATATTTCCTTCCCCTTCCCTTTACATTTAATGTGAGTTCCAACATACTTTTTTTGTAATATGAAAGATTTTTTAGTATTTTGTGAATACAAAATAATTTATGCACAGGTACTTCCAGGTGCTTGACTCCAGTTAATACACAGCTACTATGTTATGTGATAGACTATATAAAGGCTAGTAAGGTCCTAATCTTGAAACGCTCATGAATGTACTTACATTTACCCATGTGAATCGTCTCGCTGGCATCAGTGGGACTGCTCATATGAGTATAAAGGTAAGCACATGCATACGTGTGTGTAGGATTGTGACCTTAGTTTGAATGTTCAAAATGATCAGTTTGAATTAATTAAGCACAAAAATGAAAGGTGTTTTTAAAATAAAAACACTAAACCCACAACACTATAACAGAAGAGCAAGAGCTGAATTATTTTTCAAACATTTAGACATTGTAAGAATGTGCAAACATTTGTGGTTACCTCTCTCCTTGTTGTTTTTTTTTAATTAAAAAAGTGTGTGTTTCTCTTTTTAACTCTTACCTAATTCAAATATATCTTAAACTGATTATCTTCAAATTTCCAATGAAAATTCATCTCCGATTTAAGAAATTATAACCCAAATGGTATAATTTTGAGAAAGTAATGACAGTTTAGAATTAGGGGGTTAGAATGGAAAGGATTTTTCAACTTTAACTTTTGCAAAGCTGCCCTGACACTGTAACATAAGAACAAATGTTAAAAATTATTTTTCAAAGCATCTTGGCGTGTCAAAAGTGAGCAAACGTGTGTGTTTACTCTGCTAAATGATAAACCAGAGTCTTTTTAGTTAATGATGTTAATGTACGTGTGGGCTTAATTCTTCCTTCAGTAACACCAGGCAACACTGAAGTTAATAGGGAAGCACCACTTACCAGGAAGGAGAGTATAGTTCACAGAATAGGACATAAATACAATAATTATTAATACACAACTTCCATCATGAAGAAATTATGGATGCAACACACGAAACATGCCTGACACAAGCCCGCGAAAACAAAGAAATGAAAAATTAACCCAGCTAATAGTACATACTCTCCATTCTTCCACCCACAAGCACATATTTTACAATTACCACTCCTACCATATATCACAGACCATGCACGGCAAACCTAGCTTTGCCCTATTTTTGCCATTTTACGTACACACTTTACTTTTTCCCCAGCACTAACAGTTGTGGAAGTTTGGGGAAATAGGTTATTGTATTGCAAAAAGCTAGTTTGGTAAAAGGCTGCGCATAGATGGGTGGTTAAAGGAGGTAATGGAAGGCTGGTATCCCCGTAGGGGCAGAGTTAAGGTCATAGTGCACAGGTGGGCAAACTACAGCCCGCGGGCCACATCCGGCCCACGGGACCGTCCTGCCTGGCCTCTGAGCTCCCATCCAGGAAGGCTAGCCCCCCGGCCTCTCCCCTGCTGTCCCGTCCCCCTGCAGCAACGCTGCCGCGTGGGGAGCACAGCTGCCTCTGCCTGGGCGACAGGGCTGTGAGCTTCTGCATCTCTGAGCAACATGGTAAGGGGGCAAGTTAGGGGACAGGGAGCAGAGGGAGGTTGGATGGGGTGGAGGTTCTGGGGGGGGCAGTCAGGGAATGGGGAACGGGCAGGGTTGGATAGGCGTGGGAGTCCCAAGGGGCCTGTCAGCGGGCAGGGGTGTGGATAGGCGTCAGGGGACAGGAA
Source organism: Trachemys scripta elegans (assembly GCF_013100865.1). NCBI lineage: Eukaryota > Metazoa > Chordata > Testudines > Emydidae > Trachemys > Trachemys scripta. The sequence goes on from NC_048299.1 coordinate 97,578,329, forward strand.
GCAGGGGGAGTTGAATGAGGGTGGGGTCCCGGGGGGGCGGTTGGGAGTGGTCAGGGGACAAGGAGCTGGGGGTGGTAGTGGCTGGATGGGTCGGGAGTTCTGAGGGGGGGTAGTCAGAGGGTGGGAAGTGAGAGGGGGTGGATGGGGGCAAGGGACAGGCTGTTTGGGGAGGCACAGCCTTCCCTACCCGGCCCTCTGTACAGTTTTGCAACTCCAATGTGGCCCTCAGGCCAAAAAGTTGCCCACCCCTGTCGTAGTGCATGGTCTGTGGTGTATTCTTGGTATGGTAATGGTAAGGTGTGTGCTTGTGAGTGGGGGTGAAGGGTATGTACTGTTAGGTGGGTTAATTTTCCATTTCCTTGATTTTGTGGGTTAGTGTCAGGTAGGTTGTGTGTGTTGCATCCTAACTGCTTCACAACAGTTTTTTGTGTATTAATTTCATAGGGTGTTAATACTTAACTGGGTTGGGTATTGGATGGGGGTGGACCTATGGGGGCGGAGGGTAGAAATGCAACAAGAGAGTATTTCATCCCTTGGCAGTTGCATGTTAGCCCTTCCCTGCTGTAGGAAAAAATCTTATAGAAGAATGTAGCTCCTCCCAGAGAAGCTTTTATGAACTGGCCCTCCCCCAACCCCCAATCAATCAAACTTAAACACTTGGCATCACCGCCATCTACCAATCAGACTTATGTACTCCTGGCCCCCATCAGGTTTGTGTGCTCAGCGCATAAACTTTTTGAGTATAGTGTGAATAAATGCTAACAATTACATAAGAGTCAGCATTTTTCAAAAACAAACTCCCTCTTGCATCAGTCGTCTTCAGGGTCTGCCTCTCTGCCAAGTAATGTGGAAAAAGACAACGTTTTCAAAGAGATGTCAGTCAACAATGAAAAGTTGCTGCAGGGAAATTTTAGCCACAGCCCAAATTCAAAAGTTTTTGATTAAAAATGTATGAAGCAAACCGAAATTAAAACCTACATGGAAAATTCAAACAGCATAAAATTAATCCTGTGTGAAATTCACCCCAGCTGGCCACCTACTTCTAGAGAGAGACAGGAATTTATGCCCCATTTTAGAATGCAATCCTAACTGTGGAGATAGCTCCTAAGCACATGTGTAAGATTTTGCAGTTTCCGTGCAATAGATTGTTTCAGTTGTTAGAAATAAAAAGTCCTCTTAATGCCACCTGAGTGAGATGACTTTAACACTGAATTTAACAGCTAATTACAGTTCCTGCGTGTATAAAATGTAAATCTCTTCAGGCTAGATTGAGCCTTCAGGCTCAGCCCTGCATACGGGGCAGTGGATAGCTTTGCTACTACAGGAGGAAAGATATTACGGCTCAGTCACAATTCCTCCCCTGCTACCTTCCTATGCTGAGCAATCGTGTTACTTCACCCTTTGTTAGGTTACTTACCACCACCCCCCGTGTCTTGCCAGCTGAGCTGCCTGAGGCATGGAGGGTGGAGCCAAGACTTTGCCCCATCCCTGATATTCCCCACTGGCATCTCCTCATGCCCATTAGCTCACAGAGGTAAGGTGAGGGGAAAGTCTTATGTGCACAGCCTTGCTCCCTGAGCCTCAGTCAGAGAATCTAGTGTCTAGCTGTCAGGGGGACCCTACTTCCCCGGGTGGTCTCATAGGAGTAGAGAAAATCTAGCCCCATGTTTTTCTGAATAGCTAACTCAACTACATGCAGGAGCACATGGATCAGGACTGGAATATCATGTTTGTGTGACTTGGGGGGGGGGAGGAGGGCAGATCTTTCCCGCTTACTGATTCTGAAATCTTGAGAGCAGTAAGCAAATTAATACAAGAAAATGACTACTGGTGTGTTTAAATATGCATCATTGTAGAGGAGGAAATTAAACAATCAGAGATGCTTCAAAAAATTATTTTTACCTCAGTAAGTTTTAAATCAATGAAATGAAGTGGAGTTGTTCATCAAATAAAACTAAAGTAAAACTAAAAGATAAAATGCCAAGCAAATGCATTACTACAGAATAAGGAAATAAATCAGAGAAGATAAACATTTTTATTGATGTTTATTGTTTAGGACTTTCTCTGATGCACAAAGAGAAAACAGTGGATGGAATTCACCTTAGTACAGAGGATTAGCACCATCTCCTCCATATCACATTATTATCATTGCTATAAATCTGTATTACAGTCACACCTAGAGGCCAACCACTGTGCCATTTACAGACAAAGGCTGGGAAATGTTATCTCCATTTGGCAGACTGGGAACTGAGAGAAAGAGAGATTAAGTGACTTGCCCAAGGTCACACAGGAAGTCTAGGGTGGAGCTAGGAATTGACACCAGAGCTCTTCAATCCCGGTTTAGTGCTCTACCCACAAGACCAACCTTCCCCTCAGTGCCTTGTATGAATGCTTATGGTGAAATCCCTTTACCCATATAAATCCCATGGTCTTTATGTGAGACGAATTACCAGGCAAAATTCTCCAGCCTCTAACACAAAAAAAGGCTGTATAAATAGAATATATGCTTTCTATGAAATGAAGGAACTCTAAAAGTAATATTGTCCATTTTAATATTCAGTTGAAAGCAATCCCTTGTAATACTGTATTTAAATATGTTTACTTGGATGCATGTCAGGTTAAAATTACACTTAATAAGATAGTTTCAATTTTCTTTTGATTCCACCATCAGTTTGCTGTCAGCTGTCATAGCTGCCTAAAGTAAATATGCATTAGGAAACAGGAAAATTTATGACAGAAAAAACTGTGGGTAAATAAGTGGAGACAGAAGATAAACAAGCAAGTGCTGTAGTTTGGCTGTCACTGGATCAGTTGAGTTACAAGTAGAGTGTATTTTGTTTATCTTGATAGGAGATCTAAGCTTCACAAGGAATTTAATAGCAAATACTGAGAAGGTGGCAACTATAACTTCATAGTACAGTTTGCAAAATTTGAATCTCGGACCACGTTCACAAAAAGGTTTGCTAAGAGGAACAGACTTTTCAAATGAACTTTAACCCAGTTTCAGATGACCCTGGCACAATATAAATTGAAGCCATGTATAACATCTGCTTTAACCCTGAATTTTTTTCTGGATGAAATTAGGTGAAACATAATCTTTGACTGAATTTTGCTTTGAGTGTTTGGATTCATTCAAACCTGAAAAATCAAATCAAAACTTCATTTGGTGCTGAAAGTTAGGAATTAAAACACTCACTCCTTGTAAGAAACAAAACATTCTATTATTATTATGGTTTAGATCTTGGGTAAACTTGCCATTACCCCAAGAGACCAGAAAGAGAAGTTTTTATAGGAGCAAAAGTGAAAGGAAATAAAACAGACCAATAAGAGAAAATAAATCAGCTTTACAAGTGTGCTATAGACAGTGACATGGGGGGTCCTGACGATGGAAAATCCACCTCTGGGGAACATTGTGGTGGCAGCAACTTTTCTACTGCTGGGATCATTTCTCTTACACTGATAACAGAACAGGGAACTGCCCATTTAGCACAGAGCTGTTTGGATTTGTATTTTGCAACTAGCATGAAGTAGCCAGATTCTAGGCGAAAATCCACTATTGGATACTGAGATTTGATTCGCTGGGGGCTGGGATGAGATCACCAAATCTATTTCATTAATGATATGAATCAAGGTTTGAACTTTTCCAAAAGCTTGGGAAGGCAAGAACCTTAACTGGCTATGTCACCTGTCTGAAATTTTTAAAGATCATTTCTCTGCAGTTGGCAATGTGTAGAAACGATGAGTCTTGGGAGAAAGAGACAGGAAGGTGATGGAAAGAAATGTTCTTCTCTAAAGATCTGATACCATCTATTGCAGGTCTGTAGCAGAAGCCACTGAAGTGGATCTCAACATGAGAGTTGGACTACACACAGGCAGGGTGCTTTGTGGGGTCCTAGGTCTCCGCAAATGGCAATATGATGTCTGGTCAAATGATGTGACTCTAGCAAATGTAATGGAAACTGGAGGATTGCCTGGGTAAGTCTCAGAAAAAACTACAGCCCTGATTGAGAGCATCAATTATTTCTCTCTTTAACTGAAAGTATTTTGCAAAGCCGATTACTATAATAATTGATACAGAAGGGTATTTCAGATTAAGAACTCTCATAGGCTGTATTACCTGCTGTTCAAACATCTCCTAAGGAACACTAGGGTTGAGTGACCTGTAGATTTCTGTTAGTAATGGTTCAGAGAAGTAAATGTGAACAACATTCTGTTAAATTGTAAATGTCCTTTGAATAAGCTTTTCACTAGAAACTGCCAAATATGAAGGGTAGGAATGAGGCAATGATAAAATTTTAGTCAAGAAAGAGCTAAATACTCCTCTCAGTAAAATGGAGTTACCTCAGTGTAATGGAGGGGAGGGTTTCCCCCTTCTCTGCCTCCAAATAGGTGGCTTAGTATTACCATTACAAAGTCAGATTTTCAAAGTTAGTCATGCCCAATGCCATGCAAACATTAGCTTGTGCTTAAAATATGTATCCAAATACTAGGCGTATGTGTGCAAATCATGTATTTGCATGTGCTCTTGGAGAACTAGTAATTTAACTGGGTATGGGCCCAACCAGGTACTGAAATTTCAAGGATGCATTGAACTTTCTTGAGTACAAGTTAAGTGCATGCAAGTATGTTAGAACACGACCCCCTGTATCAACTGGAGATTTGTTGGATTTTTACAAAACAATTTGTGTTCTGCTGAACAGGGAGAAGTGGGGCCTGCTAATTCTTGTGGGTAAGATGGGAAATTTCCTACTTGGCTGACATTTGTTTACTATAGATAATTTTGGTAGTTTAGTTTAGTTTGCTTTGGAAACTCTTATCTTAAGGCATCACAGTAAAAAGAATTTGAAAAGATATTTAAGAGAAGTAATACCTTTACAGTTAATTTCTATGAAAGTGTTTCATGTGTAAAGGGTGGCATAGAAGAAAGTATAAAAACCATTACAGGAAAAATAGACCAATGGGGAGAAACCTAGTTGGCATTGTTGGGAGAACAGAATGGGTGGGAGCAGCTAATAAAATAGGTTGGCTAAATTGAGACCATCAGGGTTTGTCTACATGGGGACATTCAGGAAAATTAATCCAAATTAACCAACTGTGTGTATGTAAAGTGGATTAAACTTCATTAAACCCCTGTGTGGACCCTCTTATTCGAAATTAAAGTGACTGTAATTCAGTGTAACTTTTCACTTCCAAAGTGAATTAAACTAAACTGAATTAAGGGCACTTTAATGCTGATTTAGAGTGTCCACCCAGAGTCCTAATGTGGTTTAACTAATCCACTTTGAAAGTTAATTGAGGTTCAGTTTCCCGATTACACCTATGCAGACGAGCCCTCAGAGTTGTAAATGGACGGGAGAGTGAATACAAAAACCTGACCTTTATATAGCAGAAAAAGAACAGCCATTAGTAAGATTTAAAGAGTGGGGTGGCATGCATCAAACAGAGGTCCAGTATCTCCAGCAAGTGCTTTAATAAATACTTATATTTCAAGTACTCTAGCTTTCTAACATGTATGCCTGTATACTTTGTAAAATCAACAAGACTGCAATTTGAGGTGGTACTCTATAGTTACTTACATTTGTTCAAAGCATCTGCTAAATTTAGGAAGTTTATATGCTAAAAACACCTCTGCATTCTAGTTGGTTGCGAGAATTTAGCTGCCCTACAACAAAAGTTCACCTACTGTTTGTGCATGTAATTCACCTTTGTGTTGGCCCTCTGCACAGTGGTGGATTTCACCCAAATGAATAGGTCCTGGCTCATAATGCATCATTGCTTTAAATTGTTTTTTCCTGTCTTTCTCTCTAGGAAAGTTCACATAACAAAGACCACCTTAGAGTGCCTAAACGGTGACTATGAGGTAGAACCAGGGTATGGCCATGAAAGGAACAGTTTCTTGAAGAAGCATAATATTGAAACATTTTTTATTGTGCCATCCCATCGGAGGAAGGTAGGCTTCACTAATTCTAGCTTGTTCCATGGTGTAATTTCATAGTTTAACAAGTATATTGTGAAACCACCCTTAAAAACAGAGGCAATATCTATATATATTAACTATTGAGAGAGACAAGGTAGGTGAGGCAATACCTTTTATCAGACCAACTTCCGTTGGTGGAAGGAACAAGCTTGTGAGAGTCACAGAGCAATTCTTCAGCTCTGTGAAGCCCAAAAGCTTGTCCCTTCCACCAACGGAAGTTGGTCCAATAAAAAGTATTACTTCACCTATCTTGTGTCTCTCATATCCTGGGACCAACACAGCTACAACTCTGCAAGTAATGTCTTAATTATTAACAGTTCATCAAACCGTCCGTGAAAATAGGATCTTTTATTTTGGAGGGAGGGGGACATCATACATGATTAGTTCTGAAAATTGATCATTCTCTGAAAAATAATCTACTTTTAAGTATGAACTGTCAGAAAAGCAGATGGTTCATTCAAACCCTGCAACTGTACTGTCAAATAGTATGTGATAAAATATCACCCCCAGTGACTGAAGTTCATTCTTCTCTCCCTCTTTTCTTTTATATAAGCATTTCTGAACATCAAACCTTCCATCTTTGTACTTTTTTGTTTGTTTGTTTTTGTTTTTTGTTCTCCCCTCTCCCATGTCCACATTTGGACATGTTTACATTCCCAATCATGCTCCCCTAACCCTTTCTACAATAATGTGTGATACTAGTGGCCCATTTACTAGGCCTGAAGGAGTCCCCAGGGGATAGAAGCAGCAAAAATAGTGATTACAGTCATGTCTTGCCTGCAGCAGAAAAGTAAGTGAAATGAACTCACCCGTAATTGACCTAACATACCATGGGAGTTTGAAAAAGTTGCCATGTGAGCTCTACAGCACAGGCCTAGTTATCTAGGTCAGGGGAAGAAGCTAGAGTTAGCCAGCCCGGTTTTGAGTCCATATACCACTGCATCAATGTTTGCTAATCATTCAAGCGCCTTAGAGCAAATCTTAAAAGAGTAGCACAGCAAATACTCAATACTCTGCCCAGTGTGTTCATTCTCCTCCTCCTGATGAGCTGAGCTGCTCCTGAGGCCTCAGATTCGTTGCCCCTGTTCATTCATCCACTTCAGCCACACAGTCCCCACATGCCCTCAGTATCCCCCCTCCAATCCACAGCCTTCCCAAAGCTCTGCTCCCCCTATCCCTGTTCCCCTCCTCTGCCCCCTGCCAGATCTATTGAGATGTGGTGGGGGGTGAAGAATAGGCTTGTGTGCAAAGAAGAGGCACTTGTGCTTTCCTGACCCTTCTCTAATACTGTAGAGAATCTGTGGCCCATTTGACAGCTAGGGCCTCTTTCTCTATAGTCAAGTAACGGGTCTCTCCAGGGAACAGTTTTCACCTCAGGTATAATATGGGATGTTCCTCTCTGGTGTCTCCTTGATCCCTACCTCCGATGCGTCCGTCTGCAGGAAGAAGAGTTTCTGAAAGTTGGGATGGACCAAGATCGGCTCCCGGTCAGCCGTTCCTTTAATGCCTGAAAGGCTGCCTCACACTCCCAAGACCACTGAACTCTGGGATTGTGATTTCTTCATTAAGTCAGTCAGGGGGACCGCCAGATTCACAAAATCTGGTACAAAACACTGGCAATATCTGGCTAGGCCAAGGAATTGCTGAACCTGTCTCTGTCGTCGGCATGGGCCAGTTCTGCAGCGCTTGTACCTTCCCAACTAAGGGTTGCAGCTCTCTGCCCCCAACAGTATAACCTAGGTATGTTACTTAGTTCTGCCCAAGGTGGCATTTCGTTGGATTCATGAGTCCAGCCTCCCTGAGCGCATGTATGAATTTAGAGAGGTGTTGAAGGTGGTCTTCCCAGCTGGTGCTATATATGATGATGTCATTGATATAAGCAGTGATGTACTGCCCATGTGGTTGTAATACCCAATTCACGAGTCGCTGGAAGGTGGCCACTGCCCCATGTAGCCCAAATGGCATGGTTATAAATGGATATGGGCCAAAGGGGGTTGGGAAGACCATTTTTGAGCGTGAGTTTGGGGTCAGAAGGATTTGCCAATACCCTTTGGTGAGATCCAAAGTAACCTCTCGAGGAGTTCGTTGACCCGCAGTATCAGGTAGACATTGAATCAGGATATTCTGTTCACCTTTCTAAAGTCAACACAAAACCAGATGGACCCGTCTGGTTTCAGGACTCAGACTATTGGGCTTTGCCACTCGCTATGAAATCTATATCCATCAAATCTATATCCAGCATGACCTCCAGTTCTTTCTGGGCGGCCCCCCACATCTTCTTGGGCAGAGGTCGGTGGAGGTTGCGTACCTTTTGTCCTGGTATGGTGACAATATGAGCCGACAAGACCGCTGGGTAGGACCACAGGAGTCTTTGCAGTTGCTCTCTCTGGGTCTGGACGAGTCCTGTTCCTATCAACATTGGTCCATCTTCAAAGGATTCATCAACCAGGGGTCCTAATTCTGGTTCAGGGGTGTAGGGTGTGATTAGTAAAGCCTCCCTGCTCCTCCAGGACTTCAGCAAATTGACATGATATGTGCATGTCTTGTGGTGCCAGCCTGGCAGCTGGACCTTATAATCGACCAGCCCAGTCTACCACGTGACTTCAAAGGGGCCTTGCCACTTAGCCAATAGTTTGGATTCGGTTGAGGGCAGCAGGATTAGGACCTGGTCTCCTGGTTCAAAGCTCAGCAGTCTGGCTCCCTTGTTACACTGTTGTGCCTGAATCTGCTGCACCTGCCTCAGATTTTCTCTGGCAAAGGTCCCTACCATCTGAAACCTCTCCCGCAGCTATATCACATGATTGACAACCCCCCCTCGCCTGTATCTCTTGACCTTCCCGGCCCTCTTTCAGAAGGTTGAGGAGATCACAGGGTGGTCTTCCATATAAGAGTTTGAAGGGGGAGAACCCCGTTGATGCTTGGGGTACCTCCCATATGGCAAACAACAAGGCTGGGAGTAGTGTATCCGAATGTTGCCAATCCTCTTCCACAAATTTGCGTAGCATGCTCTTTAAGGTCTTGTTAAAACATTCTACCAATCTGTCTGTCTGGGAATGGAATAGAGAAGTTATGAGGGCTCATATATCTAAGAGATGGAAGAGGTCGGCCATCAATCGGAAAGTCACGTTCGTCCCCTGATCTGTTAAGATTTTGTGGGGTATCCTTACCCGTGCAAAGACCTTGATGAGCTCAGCGGCTATCTTAGGGGGCGTGGTAGTCCATGTAATGGGACTGCTTCTCGGTAGTGTGTCACGTAATCCACTATCATGAGGATATACCAGTGGCCAGAGGAACTGTTGTCTAGTGAGCCTACCAAGTCAAGTCCTATTCACTCAAAGGGGACCCTAACCACAGGGTGGGGATGAAGGGCCCTTTCAGCACTCCTTTTGGGTCCATGCATTGGCACTCTGAACATGAGACACAATAATTCTTCATCTCCTGGTGGATATCCAGCCAGAAGAACCACCGTGCCACCCGTTGGAGGGTCTTTTCTCTTCCAAGGTGCCCTGCCCAGAGCACCAAATGGGCGAGGTGTAAAAGACCCTGGCGCAACCTCCGTTGGACCAGCAGCTGGCGAAGCAATTCTCTAGTATGTGGCTCTTCCACCAGGCGATAGAGGTGGTCATGCCATATTTCGAAGCATGGGCCTTTGGGTTTTTTGGGGAGCACCCCTCCCCTCTTGAACTCTAGCGGTAGCCTGCTCCCAGGCATGACTAAGCGTAGGGTCCTCATTGTTCCCAGATAAAGTCGCCATCTTGTTCCAGCTCTGTTCGTGCATCATTGATGGAGGAGTCTGTTGGTGTAGGCGGGAGCACCGAGATCATGGCAGACTTGGAGGGCCCTTCCCCTGGGTTGGCATCCCGATCCCTCACAAGTAGCCCCTTTTTTGTTGGCCCTTCATCTTCTACTGTTGGACGGTACTGAGGGGGCTCTTGCAGTAGTTCTAGGAACCAAGGCCAGGCCAGCCCCTCCCCCAGAATCACTGGATAGGCCAGCCTGGGAATCAAGCCCAACTGAGAGGGCTGTGCTTTGGTGGTATATCTCCAGCATCACCCGGGCAGCAGGATACAAATATAGGTCTCCATGGACACATTGGATGTGGATGGGGGACCCGTCCGGCTCAAGGTCTGGTACCAGGTTGCCTCGGATGAGAGTTTGGCTACAGCCAGAGTCGATCAGTGCTGTTGCAGGAACCCCTTCTATGAGCACTGGGATCTGGAGCTTCTCTGGGCCCCTCTTCCGAGCCCGGGGGCTGGCTACCCAGAGCTGCCCGTAATTGCAGTCCATATAGGGGCCATCATGTCAGAAATGCCCCTCTTGACCACATTCATAACAACGGTCTCGGCCCCTCTGGGTGGCGAGTCTATTATAATTGGGTTGGCTCTGATGAGTGGGCTTTCATCCCACTGTGTAAGGCCTCGAATAGCAGTCGGCTTCAGACTCATGTCAGGGTTCCTGGTCGGGGCTCTCGACAGGAGTTGTAGCCCTCCCAGTGGGGCCGGGAGGGGTTTCCCCTTGGCTGGACGGTCTTTCCCCCTGGGTTCCTCCATCTTATGGGGTTGGGATTCCATAATTTCGGCCACTAAGTAATCCTCCATCAGTCCAACCGCTTCCGTAAGCGTTGCAGGGCAGTCTCTATGCACCATCTCCTTCTCCGTTCTGGAGGATTTGGGTGAGCTGTTCCAAAATCACCACTTCTGCCAGTTGAGCACCAAACCGCTTGTCAGGCTTTAGTCATTGCCAAGTGTAGTCCCGGAGACATTGAGCCACCGCTCGTGGCCTAGCCCCTGCAGGGTACCATTTCTGATTAAAGCACTGGCGGTGTGTCTCGGGGCTGATATCGGTCTGGTCTAGTGTGGACACCTTCACTTTTTCATAGTCACGGCGTCCTGGTGGTCAAGGTTGCAATAGGCCACCTGGGCTGGCCCCGTTAAGTAATGGGCTAGAAAGGTGTCCCAGTGTCCCTAATAACGCCGCTACTTGTTGGACTAGCCTTTGCTGTTGGACTTGCTGCTGGATGGCCAACTCCTGCACCATCTCCTGTTAATGGCTAGTAACCTGTTGCAACAGCTTTGCATATTGCTGCTGCTGTGCTACCTGTTTTTGCTAGCTTTCTAGGAGCCATTTCAACACCTTGTCCAATTCCATGCTGGTGTCTACTAATTTCAGGTAACTAGAACGCTAGGGAGGTCAAGGGAAGAAACTGTACCTCCCTTGGATCTACTCTTTTAGGCCTCTCCTCAGGCCTGAGGTGTTGCCCACATTCTCTACCACCTGTGACATGGTTGGGGGGACCCCATCTAGTGCAAAGTGAGTGTGCCTCATCTCCCTTAGGGTGTAGGGGCAGGGTGTGCATAACCTGCCTCTATGTCTCCATAGTCAGAGTCAATATACTCGCCTCTGTTAGCAGGGCAATGAGGCCTAGTGGCCAAAGTCAGTGGATTTGCCCCAGTCCGCAGGGCACCAAGGCCTGGGGACCATCTCTGCACCTGCATATGCCCGTTAGCAGGTCAGTGCAGCACAGTGGCCAGAGTCAATAGGTTTTCCCCTTTAATAGGGCAGTAGGGGCTAGTCAATTGATTAGTCTCTGTTCACAGGGCAATAAGGCCTAGAGGCCAAGGGCCTCAATCAGAGAAGGGGGAAGCCATGCCCAGAAAGGGGGATGGTGGCAGCCCAGGTAGGGGTCCCGGGCCGTCTCTCTCCACTGGACTCCAGCCCAGGGCCCTGGTAGTGGCAGGAGCGCTTGCCACTGAGTCAGTGGGGGTGGTCCAACTGAAACATGCTGATTCAATATTCCGGTTCACTAATTGGGCCACTATCTGATTCCCCGGGCTGCTTCCTACCGTGGTTCCTGCTGCTGCGGTCTTGGCATCTCGGCTGTCTCTGGGTTCCCTGGTCTGTGCTGTCCCCGGCGACTCTGGACTCTGTGGGGCCTCTGTGGGTAGCCTGACATCTGCCTGCGTTGTAGCATCTCCAGCTCCCATGAGCTCGGGCTTCGGCTGATCCTTAGCTGGAGCCAGCGTCATGCGCCCTTCCTCTCCGGCAGTCAGCCCCAACTGAGCTGAGCTGCTCCCTTTTATACTGGTGCATTTGGAGCATGCCCAGTAGAGTTGAGGGGATGTGGCTTCCTCAGCCCACAATTTAGGCCTAACCCTTCCCTGTTCAGTGCGGAACCCTTCCCCGTTCAGTGCGGGGCGAGTGTGCCCCGTCACACCACGTCAGACAACTTAGGACACAGACCTCTGTACACCTGACCCTCCTAGTCTATCCTACCAAGTTTTTCTTAGGCACTGGACATTTATATGTATAACCAAGAGTTTTATAAGAGGAAATATGAAAAAAATAAACAAGAGATGTGGAAGAGATATAAGTCCCCACAATTCAGGGCATTAGCCACCCTCTTAGTAAAGGGGGTTTGGAGGAAGCTTTCCTTCAGGGCTGGTTATCTCAGATGGTGGTTGTAGGGGTTATGCACATTCTCTGAAGTATATTGGACACTGTTGAAGAGAGATTACTGAATTAGATGAGGTACTGGTCTGATCCAATATTGCAATTCCTATGTTCCTGTGTTTCCTGAGAGGCCTTTTCTGTAAAGGTTGTTGGTCCAATATAAACTTGCTGTGAAGTTTGTGCCCCTTTACACCAAGGGGCTGGATCTTGCTCCCATAGCTAGAGGGGAGTTCTACTTTTGGCTTCCATAAAAACAGGATTAGGCCCTAAATTAAACAATGTAGAGACACAGGAAGGGGCAGGAGGAGGAATTATTTAGGCTAGAAATGCTGCTTCTTGCTTATAGATTTTTTTCCCTCCATTATTGTAATATAACCTCTAGAGCATTATATCTCCAATTTATTATATTGATGATGATGGTGGTGGTTTGGAAGCAGGAAGTCTTAACTAAAAGAAGTGATCTTTTAGGAGGGACTTAAAGGAGAAGAGCAAGCCAACTTGATGCACAGAGACAAATGGAAAAAGGAGGGAGGAGTTGGCAAAGCAAAATTTATGAGTTGAAACCATTTTAAATATTATGGTAACCAGGTCAACATGCATTTTAATTGCAAGGATGAAGGGCTAATAATAAGTGAGCACACGGTTCTTTATATTTGCAAGGGGTGTGTTGAATAGCAAGAAGCTAATGATTAGCTTGTCATCAGCTGCAAAAAGCAAATGGCACCTTCCCCATTATTGTGTCACTGATTGATTTATGGAAGTGCCAGATGTTGCTGTACAACTTAGCTAATAACATTAGCTCTCTGGTATGCACCAATGGAGTGTCTGTGAAACTGGCAGAAAAACACTTCATGAATTTTACTGGTATCGACTGACTTCTACACTGGACTCACAGATCAATCACTGTGTCACTTTGCAGTTCATTGCAGCATATCAAACCTTTCCATAGTCATTGTATACTTGCATACTGATCACTGGACCATAAAACATTAACTAAAAATGTTTTATATTATCTTTACATTCAACACAAAGCACATAGTATCTCCACCCCTCTTGAATCAACTACTAAATCTCTAGAGACAGATAAATGGAAGACTGTCCCTGAAGCTTGGACAAAATCTGATACATTTAGCTGAGTTCAGATGTCCACTGGTTTAATATTGTATTCCTTCCTCCTGAGCCTCAATAGCTGAAACATGGTCACATTTTTTATTCTTTATGCATCATCTCTGACATTAATATGAACTGACTTTAGCAGGTACGATGCCAAGAGGAATGAAAATCAATGTTATCAGCAACAGATGGCCAAGAATCTGTTCAATTTGAAAGGTAAATAGGAGCAGTTTGGAATATTTTGTTTTAATTAAGAGGAAGATATATTCCCCACTTCCTTCAAAATCTGGTCTGTCGGAATGATCTATCGTCACGATGATTTTGTAAGCCAAGAACGAGAACACCACCACACGAAAGCCCTTTCATGTACCAGTTGCACTTTAAATGAGAACAGATTATAAAATATTCACAACTTTTTAATCTTTTATTTGAGGCCCATTAACATCCAACTCTAGAGGTCTGGTGTGATTATTGACTTAAAATGCACATTAGCAAGTGGAGAGGGACTTATTGGAAGCAGCCGCTGAGTCATTTTTTATTTTATGTTTTGCTTCGTTACAATTATTATTTCCATGGAAGCGTGAGATTACATTATAGAGTTTGGTTAATTATAGTTGTTGTTTTTAATCAGCAAGCATTATAGCCAATACGTTCAAACTTGGTGACCTAACATTAGGCTCCTAAACCCACCTAAATAATTCATCTGATTTTCAATGGTGCTGAACACGGACCTTTCCCACTGAAGTCAAATTAAAATTTTGGCTTAATTATTGAGCTTTCAACTTGAAACACATGGGGACACCCCCAGTTATAAAGATGTTTTTGGCCTTCTGAGGTACTGCTGATGTTACTGTACTTCAGCTCCCTGTAGAAAATTCCAGGCCAGTTCCTAGCAGCAGTGGAGCTCCCTGCAAGAGCTCAGTATGTCTGCACAGCCCCAGCTAAATCTCTGGATCTGATAATTACCCTCATAACTTTCCTGGCTTATACTCTTCCAACTCTAATGTTGTTCTGCATTCAAAATTAAATTTTAGTGTGTGACGAACTTTTGTTTCACCGGACTGCATTCTCTGATTCACTGGTCCTCATAATCACCACAGCCAGTTAGTCAAGACATCATTGCTTCATTTGTACAGCTGAAACATGGATTCCAGCTGGCTCCCAGCTGTATAGTTGGCACATTTGCATCTATGAGGTTTGGTCTTTGGCCTTGGTAATATCAAGACAGTTACAGTCTTAGGTATACTTCCTTTGTAACCATTGCATTAGTTCTTTTCATGCCTCTTAAAAAGCCTCATTATCTCACATGCTAAGAAAACAACAAACATTTAATGATGTAATGTGTCCAGATAGTTTACCAGACGGCTAAACAGTGGCCAACTCTGGACTTACCTGGGGGGGAGAAATGTACAAAAAGTTATCCCAGGAAGTCTCAACTTCTGTGGTCACCTGGATAGTACATACCATCAGTGTCACTCTTTGACTAGTTAAGCTCTCCTGCTTGATTCGGTACCATTTGGGAAAGACAGATAACCCTGAAAAACAGAAGAGGCCAAATGATTCTGTGGAACACCAGTAAAAAAAACCTGAGGGAGTTATACCCATGGAAGTGATACTAAAATTATAATGGTCATACTTAAATACAAATGTACATTTATAAATAGTTTATAAAGGGTTAATAAATACATTGTGGCTGCTTTAATTAATAATTATTAAATTGTAATGAATTGTTAGAGTCCAATAGGTGAATGGCTTCCTTACAGCTGTCTGCAACACCTTCTACTAATGTGCTTATGGATTATTAACAAACAATTTGAATTGCCTTTGATTATTTGCTATTTTTTATTTGTGGTGTGTGACTGGTCACCTAAATCAGGTGGTAGTTATTTCTGCTCTCTGATAGGATAACATTAATGTTCATCCATAATGCATGCTACTCATTTCTGTAACATGCTTACAATATCTACTAATCATTTAAAATATTCTATTAATATGAAGTGTGACTGAAATTAGTATAGGGAAACAGTAAAAACTGTATATTCACAAGACAGTTAAGTGCACTGTCTAAAAGGGAATTACAATGAAGACCCTGATTTTGCAAAGGG
Organism: Trachemys scripta elegans; assembly: GCF_013100865.1. Taxonomy (NCBI): domain Eukaryota; kingdom Metazoa; phylum Chordata; order Testudines; family Emydidae; genus Trachemys; species Trachemys scripta. The sequence goes on from NC_048299.1 coordinate 97,593,974, forward strand.
ATCTGTGCAGAAGAGCCCTTGTTCTTGTGGAAAGTCCATTCATTTCTGTAGGACTGTGCACAGATATAAGGGCCTACTCATGCAAAGGAGTATCCCAGGTCCTTCAATACTCAGGCCTGGTATTGTGACAGTTCTACATCCTCATAACTGAGGGTGAGGTGTGTCAGATGATTCTTCCTGCTGCCTTTCCGGTCAGTGACCAATTCCTTTTTTTCTCCCTTTTGTTTTAGTTTTGGGGCAGCAAGTCAATGTATATGGATCTTATCACAGGGATCATGGGTTTTGGCTTGCTTGTGAGTGAATATTGCTTAGCTTATACTTGTACATTTTGCTAGGGCTGTTTAATCTACATCTGCATTTAATAAGTCTCAGCCCCCTTTATGTTAGGCTGGCTAACTGCCTCTCTTCAAATTCTGAAGATCCATTATCTTCCTGGTTGATCTGCAGTCCATTCTCTGATTAGGTTCTCTCATCACTCAGCTGGCTTATACGCAACTTACCCTACTGTAAAAAGATCTCCTTCCTTTTACTTTTTGTGACTAGTCAGATTCCTTCATATGGCTACTCTCTCTGTCTCGTCTTCCCCTTATTTTTCCCATTTTCTCTGTGAAAGGTCTAGCATTTTTCCCTCCTTCCTCACCATATGAATATGGAACTCTCAAGAAATCTCAGCAAAACCTCCCTACAACTCCCTCTAAAAGCCTATTCATATCTAATTAGTTGTGGTCACTCAGTGGGACTGTAACCAATCAGAAATTCCCAGGTGAACGGGCGTAGGATCTTTCCTTGTCCCTCATTAATCTCTCTGGTGTTCAGCAGGTGGGATTCCTGACAGGAGGAAGTGAGAGCTAGATGGACCCTGCTACCAATGACGTATCTACAAATAGAGAGGAAATTAATAATTGTTTGTTTTAGGAGAGACCTGTTCAAAACACTTAAGTGCAGGATTCCTCTCCATATGAGACACCTTGGGATCATCTTTTGGAATATGTAGCACTAAATGCTTAAAATTTACCAGCTGGCTTGAGTGTTGGAGAGATCCAGAGCAATTATCTACAGTACACCTCTGAGGAAAACTTACTATAAACCACAATTACATTTGATAGCTCAGAAGGTGATCAATTAATTTCTTTGACTCATGATGTAATAGGCAGAAATTCAGTAACCTGGGACTCATTTTAAGTTGTGTGACAGCAGCTGCAGAAGAAGTGTTGATGGCTGTCACATCACTGTCATACACTGTTGTTTCATCTAACGTAAACAGATGTGATTTTAAACTTCCTGCAGTCGCAATCCTGTCACTAAGTGAGTGGCTGTAAAGTAAACAGATGGTATAGAATTCTGATGCTTCCGAAGGATATCAGAACACTATTTTTGACACAGTGCAATATCCTCAGCTGGCGTAAATCAGTGTAGCTTCAGTGACTTCACTGGAGCTTTGCTAGTTTACATCAGCTGAGGATCTGTCCCTGTATGTTGTACTGAGCCCTATGCCTTCTCACCACTAAACAATGCATGTTTATTGTATCTTATCTGCAACTGATTTGATGGTTTTGTTCAGCTTGGAATGAGCAGGAGCGGATTTACCATGAAACAAACCATGCGGTGGCACAGGGCCCCCAAAATGCAGGACAAATATCTGACAACCTGCCCCTGAGTCCCAGCCAGCGGCGCAGCAGGGCTCAGGCAGGCAAGCTGCCTGCATGCTGTGGCCAGTGGCCCCACGCCGCTGCCAGGGAACGGCCAGCTACTGGCACATCTCTGCGCATCCCTGGCAGGGGGTGGGAGGTGGCTCCGTGCGCTGCCCACACCCTCAGCAGTGCATGGAGACCCGCTGCCCCCCTCCACTCAAGAGGCACACAGAGACGTGCCAGCAGCAGGGCTAAGGCAGCTCCCTGCCCACTCTGCCTCCCTTCCTCCATGCCACTTTGCTCCTGAAAGGGGCCAGTATATCCCTGCGGCCCTTTGGGATGGTGGGGTGTCTGTGCACTGTCCCCGCCCTGAGTGCCGACTCTGCAGTTCCCATTGGCCAGGAACTGCGGGCAATGGGAGCTCCGGGGGGTGACACCTGCAGGCAGGGGTGCACAGAGACCCCTGGCTTCCCCTGCTTAGGAGCCGTTGCTGGAAGGGGGTGTGTGCCGATCGCTTTGGGAGCCATGCCACCCTAGTTAAGCGCCTCCCCCCCGCACCCCAACCCTCTGCTCCAGCCCAGAGCCTGCACCCTAACTTCCTCCTAGAGCCCGCACACCTCACCCCCTCCCATACCCCAACTCCCTGCCCCAGCCCAGAGCTGCATCCAGCACCCAAACTTCCTTCCAGAGCCCACACCCCCTCCTGCACCCCAACCCCCTCCCCAGTCAAGGAACCTCACTTTATTTTCATTTACTTCCCATTACTTATAATATAGGAGGGGGATGAAGAAAAAAGAAGAATGAAAAATGTGGGGGGGAGATAAGAGAGAATGTTCTTTTTCTTGGCTGGGTCCTGAGAGGGTGCCCTGGAAAATGAAGCTGTGCACAGGGACCCACTAACTCTAAAGCCGCCACTGGGAATGAGCATAGAGCAAATGTTGCCTATTATAGCATAGAGCAAATAGCACAGAGCAGACTTCAGATTCTATCAGCATTCAGTATATTTCCCACTCTTATGTGAAGAACACAAACATTTTTGATATTTTACTGAAATGTTCTGTTTAGGCCATTGTGAGATTTATCTTCACATAAAACTCCCATTGACTTCAGTGGGAGTGACACACACAAAGATTACAGGATTGGGCTCTAAGAAATTAGGGAGGCTGAAGAGGAAATCAACGTGATATTATGCGGCTTATTTTGTGATGTGCAAACAATATGAAATAAGTTTAGCATTTGTTTTTTTCAATCAACGTTCAGAAAGAAAATGAAATACTAATTGTGGGGAAGCTGGAAGTCTGGGAAGTACTCATGCAAATGTATGTTTGCACAAAAGTTCATGCCAGAATTGATTATGGTAACCATCTTAAAAATCTCCTGTTCAGAACACTTTGTCATCCTATCAGAGAGCAGAAATACAAACACCTGCTGACTTGGATGACCAGGCACACACTACTAGTGAAGAATAGTAAATATTTGAAGATATAATCAAATAGTTTTGACTAGCTGATATATGTTTGCATAAAGCATTCACCAAACAATTTTGAATAAATAGCATATTTGTAAAAAACAAAGCCTGTCTGTAGATAACTCACAAAAAGTAAAAACGGGCTATGTCCATTCACTTATTCACTACAAACAGTTTACCAACTCACGCAAAAGCATGTTCTGTATTAGCACTTTTCCACAAAGCCCAAAATAAACATTTTACGATAGGCCGCATAACATGAAGTGTGGAATATGATACATTAATGACAACACACACTCTAAGTTCAGTAATACACAAAAAACTACAGACCCCATTTATCTCGATGGGATGGTGTCCCTAGCCTCTGTTTGCCAACAGTTGGGAATGGGCAACAAGGGATGGATCACTTGACGATTACCTGTTCTGGTGATTCCCTCTGAAACACCTGGCAGTGGCCACTGTCGAAAGACAGGATATTGGGCTAGATGGACCTTTGGTCTGACCCAGTATGGCCGTTCTTATGACTTCAGCCTGTCCTGTCCTCCTCCGCATTTGATGCGGGATACTTCCTCCTCCTCCAGGCTGCCTGGATCATCAGGGGGCATTAAGTGCACAGTGGAGAGAGTCTCCCTGCTCTCAATTCCAGTGTCCAGCGCAACAGCCTCTGAGAAGAAAATTGCACAGAAAATCCTGCTTATCTGTGCCAGTTTGGGCTGGAGCATGCTCATGCATGCAGATACTCTTTAGCAGCCAGCCTCTAGCAAATCTCTACTAGCCATGTGCAAATGGCAATTTTCAGAGGCTTATAACTGCCAAATGTGGGTGGATTTTTACAGGGACAGGAGGAAAAAGCAGCTCTCTGACCCCAGCCAAATTTAAAGTCTTTACTGCAAAGCATGGGGTGCTAGAGATTATCAATTAAACAGTTGTAAAAAAATGTAACATTGTCAAAATAATCTATTTTCTCCAACCCTGTTCTCAAAAATTACTGAACCAGTGTTGTTGAACTTGTCCAAACTTTCCAAAAATATTTGACCTAAGGCAGACACCCCCTATGGAAAATTTCAGTCCACACAGTTAAAACTTGGGAAAGTTATAAGTAACTGAAAACAGAGTCTTACAGTAGAAAACATTAGGCAACCTTGAAAATGTCATTAATGCAGAGTTAAGTATGACCATGTATTTCCTGAATGTTGAGTGCACCTGTACTTAAATCTCTAAAACCCAGGAAATACAGAGTTACAGTACACACAAGCTATGCCACGCAACCTTAACTCTGCCCCCAGAACCAGTGGGGATATACTGTCAGTATGCTTCAGCTAGGACTGCGCTATAATAAGCAGACATAAGGACTGACAAAGTAAATGTGCCATTTTATGTGCTGTGTTTTTCCCCCCACAGAACTGTATTCTCTTATTGATCTGTATGTACTCCAACTGCCCTTCACTGTGTCAGGGACAGCTGTATTGACTGGTGCAAAGATTATTGCAGCAGGTTGCCACAGCTCGCACCAAAGCTCACACCATGATATGAGGAGAGGTGCATCTGCACCCAAAGGGATCACAGCTGATTCCATACTAGAGCCATACTAGATTCCTCACCACCGACTGTTCCTGTTGTTCAGGACACTGTCACACAACCATCACCCCATTATCCCAAGAGAGTGTGAAACCTAGTGATGTGCCTCATCTTATATGGCAGAGAGTTGCTATTTCAGGGCAGTATAATTCCTTGCCATTTGAGAATCTCTGGTAGTCTACCCACAACTTTTAGTTAGGCTATATAGTGTTTTATGTTAGCCATGTAAATGATGGGGGTGTGTGTGTGTGTGTGTGTGTGTGTGTGTGTGTGTGTGTGTGTGTATATTGTGGCAAAGTACCTTCTTCTCCTCAGCAGGCTCAGTCCTTTTTAGCCTTGGAGACCCAGGCTTGGGCAAAGCAAATCCTTGTAGGTAGCACAGGGTCTGGCTATTCCTTCCCTCAGTCAGTCCCTTGTGCTTGTTTATCTTCCCTCCTGGGGACAGAGTGCAGCCTTCCTTGCTGGAAGGGTTCAGAGCCTTGCTGCTCCTAACTTACTGGCAGCTTCCCTGGTTCTCTCTCTCTCTCCCCCCATCTTCCACGCCGGGGAGGGTTTAAAAAGGTCCCAAGCAGTTGGAGCCAGCTGAACCTAATTAATTCCCTAGTAACCCCTTGCCCAGCTGAACCTCATTTCCCCATGGTTCTCTCTCTTCAGTGGCTTGGGAGAGGCCTTTTTAACCCCCTGGGACTGATTACTCCCCCCCCCCCTTTGTAGCTGTTTGTCCTGGGTTTGCCACAATATATATATATACACACACACACAAATGTATATATATTTGGGGAAAAAATTTTAAATAGGGTGGATGAAAGTGATGTCCTGTCCCTTTAAATATTTGAGCACTCCCCTATCCCACTCAGTGCAAAGCCTTACTTTCATGTTGGTTTTAGTTTTGCTTCAAGAACAATAAAGGGAGCACAGCAGAGAGCTGTGTTTCTATCTCCTCTGCTGGATCCAAATATAATAGTCAGGAATCTGCTTTCATTTTCTGTCTCTGGTTTTCATCTGAAACAGTTTCCTTAGACACTTGTGCATATAAAAAGATACTGAAAGTAGACACTAAACCATTGTGCTAATTCCCACTGCAGTGTGAAAACCAGTACAAATGATGGATTACAGGTACCTGAGTGTGGGATATCAGTATGAAAAAGACTGAGAATTCATGTATGGGGGGTAGCGAACTCAAGTTTTATCATGGTATCCCCCACCCTCAGATCTCCACCCTTCCATTCATGGCTCCATCTTCTAGTAAAAACAATGAATAGGACATACCAGGGGTCTCATATCCCTGTACCCCCAAAATATCACTTCAGCTAGCCTACCAATACTTTTTTGGTAGCCTCCCTGTAAAGCTGCCTCCAAAAATAGAATTTAACACTCAATATCAAAGAGTGATAGCATTGTCAAAGAACAGGCAGAATATACAATTACTGCGTGGTTTTTACAATTCAGCTTTTATCAGTGAATCATTGTTAGCAGCTTGCATTCTTCAGATTTAGCAAGTGCATTTGGTTTTCTGTATGTGGTCCCTGGATGCTTTTCATTCTATATTGCAAAGGCTTTCAAGTGACTTTTATTCATCCAGTGTAGGTTGTTTGATGTGTATGATTCTTATTGGAATAGGTTTTTTGACAGCAGGCTGTTGTTGTTTTTGTCAGACCAACCAAAGAAACTTTACCATGGTGGGGATTAGATTTTCACTCCTCTTAACCAAAAAAACCCCAAAACCCCCTGAATTTAATGAGCTGAAAAATTGTTAGTCAGCAATGTGTAAACAAATAAAAAAGGAATGGGGCAGGGAGTGGGGGGGAGAGAATAAATTGAGAGAAGGAAAAGGATTAAAATTAGCATTCCAATCATTTTATTTTCTTTTTTTATGTCCATCTATATACTAACAGAGACTTAAATTTCTATCTTTATTTGCTGGCAATATCCTTCCTTGCAGGAAGGTGAATTCCATTGAATAACAGTGTGTCCCTATAGAAAAGACACTCTCTTCCAGCAGCACAGGTGACATTTTTAAGGCTTGTGTTCTGTACAAGCAGAGGAGACCACAAAACCAAAACATTAGGCCAAAATGTTCAAACTTAGGTTCCTGAAGTTAGACACCTAAATCCATAGTTAGGCACCTAATTATGTGGTCTGATTTTTTTTTTTCCCCAAGAGATGCTGAGCACCCACAGCTCCCATTGTCTGCTTGTCTGTGGGAGAAATGGGTGTCCTGCACTTCTGAAAAATCAGATCACTTTTATTTAAGCACTGAAATGTGAATTTAAATGCCTAACTTTAGCCACCTAAATTTGAACATTCTGATCATTGTTTATGCAGATATGACATAGCGAAGGGACATAATTACTGTTCAAAGCTTCCACTGAAGGGTATCGGTATTAATTCAAAAACTGTGCACAGAAATATGCTAACAATGAAGAGCACTATTCGTAGGTCTACCAAACACACAACTAGCATTGGAAGTAGCTTACCACTGTCCAAAGAAGGAGATAAGGGTGTTGTGCTATCTGGAGTGTCTCACTACTGAGTGCTTACCTCAGGGCAGATTGTCAGAAAACAAGAGCACCAACTGGTAGTATATTCTATAATTAGATTTCACCAAGCCAGCACCACATGTGAACTCTGGGATCACTATCCCAGTCTTACCACAGAGTCACAAACAGTCCCCTTAGGCCCCAGCCTGTTATGCCACCCAGACAAACTGGACTTTGTGATAAAAGGTCCCTTCAACCAAAAATCACACATCAGGTTTCTCCTAGTCCCAAGAGACCAGTCACTTACCCCAAATCAATTGGTACTCTGGACCTTACACCAAAGACAATGCTGGCAGCCAATTCTGTAGTAAACTAACTACAAGTTTATTAGCTAAGAACAAAAAATGAGTTATTGAGAGTTTAAAGCAGGTAAAATAGATGTATAGGTGAATCACAGTTTGTAACTCCAAATGGTAGCAGTGATATAATAAACTGCCAGTTTCCCAAAAGTATTTCAAGGTACCCAAATTGTCTCTAGGGATCTCTGCTTTGCGTCTGGTACACTTCCCTGTAAAAGGTTGGTTTTCTGTCTGAGAAACTGTCAGAGATAAAGGATCTTTCTTTGAATCCATATTTATGGTATCTTCACACACAGAAAGCAAGCTGACTGTGTCTCTACCCATGTAGGTTTTTCCTTTGATGATGGTGAGTGAGGAATGCACTTTAGTCTTTTGACCTCCAGTCATCATCACAATGGCCATTTGCTTTGGAATTAGCACCCTTTCTGATATATTCGGTAATTAGCATTTCACAAGATTTCTTTGGGTTATTGAGTTACATGGGCATATACAATGTAAATGTTTTATTACATTATAACGGAAACAGATAAATGAAAACAATACGAGTAACATTCCAGTAGCTTTCATGAAGTTTAAAACGTTACTCTCTTGGATCTACACTAATACACGAGTGAATCGGCCTATGGCCCTGATCTGACCTGGTCTGCCAGGCTCACATACCACTCCTGCTGTCACTGTGAATGGCGCTAGGAACAGAAATGCACATATGTCAGTCTGATGGCCCCCAATCTGGAATTATTCCAGTTTTTCCATCACTGTCAGTGAGAGTGGGGTTTGTCCTTTACTTTATGTTCTGTTGCTCCCATTTTATTTTGCTCCCAAAGATGTGGCACTTGGAGACGAGAGAGGTGAGGGGCTTAGAGAATGGTTGTATCTATTTTATTGGTCTCCCAGCAATCTTTTAACACTTACAACCATTAGAAATATTTGCTGTATTTGTGTTGGATAGGTAGGTAAACTGATTTGAACTATGTAGAATTCTTTCTTAGACAAGTTGTATTTTTTCACCACTAAGTAAAATGGACTTTAGTATATTAGTAAAGAAATGATTACAAATAAATATAATATGGCATACAATAAAAATTGCTAATTACCATAGCTGTGAAAAGACAAACCTGCTCACTTATTTCAGGATAAAAAAAGTCCACAGGAAAGCTCAGTAACTTGCAAGTAATAACAGGAAAGATGCTAATACCAAGAAGCTCAGACCTGACTAACTGAAGGCATAAGCACGAGAGACACATACAATACAGCATGGAAGCGTTCTGTGAATGCACTTTGAATATCAACGGTACCTCCTTTTCTGTGATTTTTTTTTTCATGCCCCTAGCTGACCATAGCAAAATGAACTGCAGTCTGACACTGTTTCTGAGGAGCCTAGATAAGCACCAGTGGATCCTTTACCAGAGTATTACAAGAGATGCAAACAGAGGGATATTTTCTCAGAATTTTAATCAATGATTGTTGTATTCCACATGCTTCAATGCACTCTCAACGCTGTAAATAGGCTGGCTGCCTTTTGTAGGGGTCTGATAGAACATCCCCGTTCTTATCCTGATTTGCTGGCTGTTACTACAATGAACTCTTCCTAAAATTATGTTGCAAATGAACAGGCATCAGTTCAGCTGCACTTAAAAAGGAAGTGCCAAAATAAAATAAAGCAGGCCATGAGCAAGTTCAGTGGGATGCCTGTCAAGGATGGCCTATTTTTTTTTTTTAAGTGTGGCATAATAAGGTAACACTACCCTCCTGGCAATGACCATGTGTCTCTGTTATAGCAGGAGCCCAACAATGCCTAATGACTGGTAAATAAACAGTTTGCTCCATCTGCTGCTTTGAAGATATATTAAAGAAGCTGTTATAAATTCTGGAATTCTGGATAAAAATTATCTGCACACATGAGGGTTCTTCTGAGGGAGAGCCAGGTTGGGGAAAGGGAGGAGATGCACTGCCTGAGCAAAGTTGTCAGACGACATTATTCCGCTATAAGTCATAATGGTTCTGGGCAGTCACAGAAGCAGAGTGTTCACAGGAGATTTGATACACTGAAGGAAGTTTAGACTGTACTCTCCAAAGCACCCTCCTCCCAGCACTTCCAGGGGGAGAGAGAGAGAGATCATGGCCCTATTCTTGCCGCTCTCTCATACATGCCCTCTTAGCTCTGCTAGCAGAAACTTCCATTAGCACACCTAGCTATATTAAAGTTTCTCTTTTGTGGGTACTCCAAGGTGCAAAGGAGCTTCTCGTTCTTTACCTAGAAGATCAACTCAGAATCAGCCTAATATGGCCCCCAAAATTAAGATGTGTGGCAAAATCACTGATCTGCTCAATCTGACTTCCAGGTGAGAGATCTGACCTTGTCTGATAGACAGAGGAAAGGGGACTAGTTGTTTTGGAGTTGAGCTCCAGTGGTGATGCTAAGATCTATTTCACCTAGTGCCTTCCATGTGTTCCCTTTCTATTACTGCGACTTGGAAAATAGAACAAAAATACTGGAGTTAATTGCGAAAAAAAAGCTGCTACATTTTTGTTGGGTTTAGAGAAAGGCATGCAGCAAAATACTTGTATTTCTAGAAGAGCTATGGATGTGTTAAAAAAACATGATAGGATTAATCAGTAACATCACAACTAGTTACCCAAAGGCTATGTTCTAGCTTGGGGCCTTGAAGAGCATTGGTCTGAAGGTAGATCCCATTTGCCATATTCTGACCTAAGGGCTATCTATGCCTAAAAATATCTTATTTGGTATGAACAACTAAGGAATGTGTTCAAGATATTTAGTGAAGTGAATGTCACTATACAATGTCCTTTGGGCAGAATATTGCTTTCCAGCAGTGAGTCACTTGCCAGAAATTCCTCAACTGAGAGATTATATGGGAAGCCACTTAATAGAGATTTTTTTCACTATTTCTAACCTAAACGTAATCAACTTCTTAAATAGCAGAATAACATGCACAGTAAACTATTGTCCTTTAAATTGAAGTACTATTCGATGTGCAGTATAATGCAGATAGTATTAATCTACTTTAATCATCCTTCAAGTGCACAATACACTAATTGTGCCCATTCAGGAATATTTTTCCTGTTTAATTTAATAACAGGTTGTGTCACACATTAATTAAAATGTTATACAGATATTTAAACAGACTAATCGATTTCTGTGTTTGGTTGTCGCAGTGTAACATGTAGTTTTCTGAACAGTACCCACACAACTCAATAGGAAAAGCTCTGTATTGCACCATAAAATGCAATGCATTTCTCAGTACCTAAATATACATATTTTAATCTGGATATATAGCCAAATTCCACACTGACTTACTCCGTGTATAATATAGGGTGTGTAAAAAGCAACAAAGAGTCCTGTGGGACTAACAGATGTATTGGAGTATAAGCTTTCGTGGGTGAATACCCACTTCTTCAGATGCAAGTAATGGAAATTTCCAGAGGCAGGTATAAATCAGTATGGAGATAACGAGGTTAGTTCAATCAGGGAGGATGAGGCCCTCTTTTAGCAGGTGAGGTGTGAACACCAAGGGAGGAGAAACTGCTTTAGTAGTTGGCTAGGCATTCACAGGCTTTGTTTAATCCTGAGCTGAGGTGTCAAATTTGCAAACGAACTGAAGCTCAGCAGTTTTTCTTTGAATATTGGTCCTGAAGTTGAATATAGGGTGTATAACTGAAGAAAATTTGTCCCAGTTTCTCTAAATTCAGATAACCAAGTATGTACATGTTCACCCTAGTATCTGAGCAAACAGTTCTGATTTACTTCCTCCTTTCTACCCTGCTTATTAAGATTTGATGTAATGAAGCAGTCGACACCGTTGCATCGTGTTCATTAGATATCAAACCCTAAATGCCAACCATTAAAGTAAGCACTCCCCAAAAAAATGATATAAACAAATAATGGAAGCTTGGACCAAACATTTTCTCTTATGGATAGAATTTTAGCGACCAAGATGACATTTCCATTTAGTGTATTGTATTTGGCTGACACATGGCCATAGTACATTGGATCTGTGCTATCAAGATAGAGAAGTGCAGCCCTCCATGTATGCTGGGACTCTCACTCATCTGCAGTTCGCTCCTCTGAATCACTTTGTTGGATTCCCTTTAATTTGTCCAGAAAATTTTCTCTAACATTTCCCATGGTTGGTGTAGGTAGAGGGGAGCTATAGAAGAAATGATTTTGGTGAAGTAAGGGATTGTTTCCCTGGATCCTGATAGGCATGGGCAACTCCCAGTTGTGAACATGTGGTAGACACATAATGCTACAGTAAACAACCATCATACTTCTCAACTCTTAATGGCAATTATAAACCAAATCCTTTTTACTCATTTCAGTGGCCATATTCCTTGGCTCCTAAGGACAAAGATCTGAGTTTTGTTTGGGGCTGAGAATGTTTCAGGTGTCTGGGCACTATGCACCAAACTCTGGGTCTCTTCACTTTTGCTCCTAAAATAGGTGCATAATAATTTGATCAGAGTGACAGTACTTCTTTGTGTTACAGTGCTGGCAGGTAGTGTGGCCTTTCAAAATTCTCACAGATGCTCCTTCACAGATGACACATGCCAGAAGCATAAATAATCCAAGCAGAGGAGGTTGCATGGCTCCTGAAAATAGATCAGGGAGTTCTGGCCCTGGTTCTAATCTAAGACCAGCACATAAGCATATCTTACTTTCCATCAAAATCAATGGGTGTTAAACACAGGCTTAAAAGTTAAGCAAGTGCTTTTTCTGAATCCGGGTCCTCTGTGCTGAAAGAAGTGGACCCATAAACGTTCACCCTAGAATTCCGCTCCATGGCTCAATGTCCCCAGTTTTGAAGAAGCAATATGTGGGGTATAATAGTTGGGTCCCCCAGTTCCCTGCTTGATCATGGTTCCATGGATGCGTGCGAGTATCCTGGAACCAGAACTCTAGTTGCTAAAATGGGAAGTGAAGATAAGAGTGAAGGTAAGTAGAACATGACAGGAATGTTCTAAAAAGAAAAGGAATGAACAGAAAAGCTCACTCATGCTTATACTTCTTACATGCTGCTTTTATTTTCATGGGGAAAATGGTTATTAAGTCAAATGAATATAAAGTAGAAGAAGAAATACAAATAATGCCTCTCTTCTACGTCAGTCGCGAATGGGTTTTAATACCCGTAGTTTCTATAGAAACTCAATTTTGAAATATTAGTTCTGTTGTGCTTAAAGATAATATGTTAAATATATTCTATATACTAGATATAAAAAGGAGAAGTATTCTACCCCTAAGAAAATATGGTGTGTAATAAAATACATTGTTTGATCACAATATTTTCATGCTTATTCTGATCATTGGATGGGATATGTGTATGTAGGTATGTCTATATGTATGTAAACCTGTGTGTATCTTTTTCATATTTTTAATTGCCTGACAGATATTTCCAGGACTGATTCTCTCAGACATAAAGCCTGCCAAAAGAATGAAGTTCAAAACAGTCTGCTACCTGCTGGTCCAGCTCATGCATTGTCGTAAGATGTTCAAAGCTGAGATACCTTTCTCCAATGTCATGACATGTGAGGATGATGATAAGGTAATTAATAAGGTTTCTCTGAGGTCCTTGAATGTGTGCTTTTAAAATGTCCGTTGCTCCATGTTGTCTCACAAACTAAACTAAAACAGGTTATTACTACATAAGTGCTGTCAATATAATAAACCCTTGTCTAGAAAAAATTCCCCATCGTTGCTAATATGGTTTTTGCTCAGTAGGTAATAGCAGCTTTAATCCTGAGGCAGCCACAGGTGCCTTATCTGTACATTTCAAGCACCAGGTAAATTAGAGCATAGTAGACTGACTTGGCTTTTGAAAAGGCAAATGGCACCAGGCATCCTGTCTGTGCTAGGGATCCCAGTGTTCCCACTAGTCCTGGAGCTGAACTGCTAGCAATGATGAGAAACTTTTGCAGAATTTCCCCAGTATAGACAAAGCTTAAGTGTAGCAGATTTCAGGTGCAGAGTCCCCCATACAAGTGCGTGCACACACATCTCACAAGTGGCTACCATCTGGGACTTGTCCTTCAGAAAAGAGTCCCTGAGGCCATTGCAGAAATTTCAAAAAGCTGTTTTGCAAATCCCTGGAGTCCTCCACAGTTTTCAGCTGATAGCACTGTACATTCAGTAGCATGCAGAAAGTAAGTATATTTGTATGCCTATATATTTCTATATGAAAATGTGAGTGGTAACCATGAATCATAAAGCTGATTTGGTGTTGAAACCAAAAGATTGGAAAAGTTGTCAGATCATTTATTTTGCCAGTAGGTGGCAATGTTACATAGTTTACTGCTTGTATGTTAACTGCTGTAGAACAGGAAGTTCATTCATTGGGATTTGAACTGTGTCTTGGACTGTCTCTGATATAAACAAGATACATTTTGAAAAACGTCAAATCTGTCTTTATGACAGTATTAGAACTTTCCTGTTCGTGAAAATTTTGTTTCTCCCAGTACTGACAGAAACACAAAAATTAAAAAAGCAGCTCTTTTTGGTTTAAATCTCTTATTGCGGCCTTTATTTACCATTTATAGAAATAGCGTAACTCACATAGTAACTCACACATGACATCATTGCTCTGAATTACGTCTTTTAAACGCTCTTTGAGTATTTTGAAAAATCTGTTTATTCTATAAAAGTTATGTGACAATTTAGTCTTTTTTTGTGTGTGCATGTATACATAGTATACATACAAAACCTATAGTATGTTAGGGAACTGGCTTAAATTCCCCACAGTCAGAACATTCAAAGTCACTGCTATAATGTTATATTTAACTTACCTAGTTGTGTGTCAAGTGTTTGCAACTCATATGGGACTCTTATCTCAGGGAACATGATGTAAAAGGTTAATCTATACAAACCAACCTACTCTCCAGGCTTCCTTCAGAGATCATTATTCCTTAAATTATGAAAGCCATATACAGCTCAAAACTCTTTGAAGCTGGCCCAGTATTATCTGCATCTGTGCTACAATAAAGTTAAAAAAACTCTCTGACAAAATACTTTACCTTGCAAAAACTTGAGACATCATGAAAGTCTGTAACATGAAAAAAGAGGTAAAATATATGTTAGAAAATAAATGAAAAAGTAGGTATATGTGCACAGTAGCTGATTTTATGGGCTAATAGCTCACTCCATTTTAATTCTCTTCAACAGAAAACTCAAACAAAATCTAGGTCACTTAATTGAAAAAACAGCCTGCAAAATTTAGTTTAGAAAGCAAAACTATTAGGCACCAAAATATAAGCATCTGAAATGACACATCTATTTGTATGTGTTAACCGGAATTTTAACTACATGTTAACATAGTGGCCCTTCAGATTACATGCTTATTCAAAATATTAAGCTCAAAAGGCAAAACTCAAGTAGGTATTTTAGCTGTGTCATAAGCATTTAGCACCAATACTATAGTGTAAATATGAGAACAAGAAAACAGTGAGAGAACTGAAAAGATATTTTATTTATGCTTTGGACTCTCTTCCAGTACTTATCAGGGACCACTCCTGAACCAATCCACTGGTCTGTAGTATTTCCTGACTGATCACTAGCTTCATATATCTACTTTACAGGGAAGTCTGCTTATGTGTGTTAGGCTTGGTCCACACTGGGGCGGGGGATCGATCTAGGAAAAGCAGCTTCAGCTACGAGAATAGCATAGCTGAAGTCGACGTTTCCTAGATCGAACTAAGTTTACTTACTGCGGGTCCACGTGGCGCAGGCAAGCTCCCCCATCGACAGCGCTTCCTCCTCTCGGCGAGCAGGAGTTCTGCAGTAAACGGGGGAGCGCTTCTGGGATCGATTTATCACATCCAGATGAGACGCGATAAATCAATCCCAGAAGATCGATCTCTACCCGCCGAATCAGGCAGGTAGTGTGGACCTAGCCTTAGTAAACTAGATGCTGACCTGTGTTTGTTTGTGCGTTGTGTTTCGTTTTGATTTTAAGAAGAGCTGCCCCTCCTGTTTCACACACAGTAAGAAAAGAAACATCTTTTCATTCTCCATACATTTAGCTGGTCACCTTTGTCCCCTGAGCTGTGACTTTGAAAGGGAATTGTAAAATCTCAGAGATATTTTCTAGGTATATAGCCTTTTAAAAAGTGGGCTATTAAACATTGACAGCACTGCACTGAGACCTTGTAACAAGTTTCTAATAGTGACAGGAAAAATTATTCTTATTATATCCTAGGTGGTAGACATCTGGGTTTTTTTCCCAAGCTGATTAGTCATAACCTAATGTATTAAATGGCTTTCCCTGACACCTACAAATGTTTCATAAAGGAAATATGTTTCTGACTATGTAGAAACAGGTTGAGCCCTTCTGTATAGGCATGACAGGGGCACAGCCAGGCCAAACTTGAGTGGCACAGTCATCCCATGCATCAGGTCGCAACACCTGGAGCAGGGAGCCAGGCCCAGGCTTGCAGGACAGCAGCCACAGGAGTGAGTAACGCAAGAGAAATGGTAACAGAGAAAATATAATTAGAAGGGAATCCCTTCATTATCCCTGTATTTGTGGCTAAACTTCTGGTGTAAAATTATTCAAAGTCTTATGCTGTGGATGTGGAGAAGGTGAAGAAAAATTGCTTTGCAAATACTATCCCATCCATATCGTCCTGAACAGCAGAATTGTTCAGAGGCATGGACAGTCTAGGTTAATTTGAGTTGTCTCCGCTAAGCCACAGAATTGAGTTTTTCTCATTTGTGATCAATTTTCTTGTTACCTCGCTGATCAAGTCACCCTGATCTGGGATGAGCTGGCTTTCTCCACAGGGGCAGATTAGAGTGCTGTCAAGGACAGTATGTAGAGGGATTTTTAAGGATGAGGAGTGAAATCATGGCCCCACTGAAGTCAAAGGGAGTTTTGCCATGGAGTTTAGTGGGGCCAGGATTTTACCTGAGAAATTGTAGCTAATTTGTAATTAGACTGTAACTTGACAGGAGCAAGGACTATGTCTTTTCATGTATTTGTCTACAAATTTGTATTTGCTTAGCTGAACAGATTCCTGATGCTGACTGGGGACTTGGCAATACAAATGATGAGATATTTTCAGTCACAGATAATGTCATTGCAGTGAATAGCTGTCATCCTCTTGTTTTCTTTTCTGCTGCAGAGAAGAGCATTAAGAACAGCCTCTGAAAAACTCAGGAATCGTTCCTCTTTTTCTACGAATGTGGTATACACCACCCCAGGAACTCGAGTAAACAGATACATCAGCCGTTTGATAGAGGCCCGGCAAACTGAGTCCGAGATGGCTGACTTGAATTTCATTACCCTCAAGTATAAACAAATTGAACGTGAGCATAAAGTAAGTGAGAATTTGAATAAGTTCACTGACCAAAGATAATTGGACAGATGGAGTTGCACCTTCGTAGACAAGGTCCAAATTTTGCTCATTATCTTTAAACAATATTACAAGGCCTGACACCTCGCTCCTGCAGAAATCCACAGGATGGGGCTAAAGAGGAGAAAATCCCAGTGATGATTCCTTTGTGGATTTCCTCCCCTGTCATTCCATTGGGAGCATGGGGATTGTATTTCCTGCCCGTAATAGGCTTCAGCGCCCATACGTAGGGACATATGCGGGAGGCTCAGGATCCATGCAGAGGCAGAGGTTCAGTGGTTCCTTATAGTAGCCTACCCCGTATAAAAAGGCCACATTATCTTTTCTGGAGAATTTCTGTAAAGCTGGAGCCAGGGGTTGATGTTCATCTCTCCTGGACCCAGCCCTGGCCTACCTAGTCTTAACTCACATGGTTATTTTTTTCTTTTAAGTGAAGGAAGGCAGAAGTGGTCTGATTTTAGACTAATGTAGTAGTAGCCCTTTTTTTCTCCCTCAGATGTAAACCATACAGTCAAGGGTACGTTGTCACCTCTGATCAGTGTCCCACACACAAAACTGAATTTTTATCCATTAATATTCATTTCAAGATGCCACAGATTAATCATTTAATTTTCATTCTTTAAAAAGCAAACAAGCCCTTCCTGTATAGTTGTAAAAAAGGGTGAGGTTTATCAGTGAAAATGGAACAGCTCTTTTTGGGGGTAAAGGTATATGGAATCTTGTGAAAATATATGTTTAGAGCTTTTAAAAAAGACATTTTGTTTAGCTGGTGATTTTGTGTGGTTTACAGCAGAAAGCATCTGCAAAGCTGCCCTAAAGAAGGAGCCAAGGATTCCATTGGAGAGAAGGGAATCCTCGAATCATGTAAAGCCATTTTAGCCAGCTCTGTGCCTCCCACTCCCTTGCTTCCATGTAGGAGTAGACACTGTAAAGACAAGAGATGGGGTGGGGGGCGGTGTGGACAACAAAAATCCATAGAAAGAGCTTCAAAGTTCTATTAACTTGGGAAGAAGAAGAAAAAAGCAATGGTTTGTAAATTCCATAACCTGGAACTTTTGGGGGCTAAACCCCAGGAGATGAGCCCTGCCCCTAAGAATTCCACAGAAGACAACCCCTAAGCTGTTTGTGAAGTGCATTATAGCAGGGCTGTCACCTGTGCACTTTCAAAGTGCACTTACATCTTACAGACTCATAGGGTTTGAGCATGTGGGACCCTAGACTCAGCCTCTGCACACTTTACAATGGTGCACATGCAGTCTTATGTAGCTGCACACATTTTAAGCTTAGCACCACATACCAATCTCAGTTACACTGGTGTAAATCCTGAATAACTCTGAGTGAAATGAGTTCAGGTTTGTGCTGGTGAAACTGAGATCGGAATCTGGCACTTAATGAGAAAACATATTCAAATTCTTCTTTACCTGTGCAGCATACTGGTTTCTCAGACCAAACCAAGGATTCACTCACATCTCTCAATAAGAGGTATTTCCATGCCACAAGTCAGTGTTCTTCCCTCAGCTGTTTCAGTTGAAGGGCTGTTTGAAAGCAGCAAAGATTTTTCTTAATAATGGGAAAAGTCTATTTTTTCCTCCCCATTCTGCCACAAAGTAGCTGAACTCTTTTTGCGCAATCTTTCAAAAAACCAATTCACCTCTGGGCTGAGGTCAAAGCTGAATAATTGCAGACTGAAAGGTGAATGTTTGGGAAAGATATGGGGTACAGAAACAGAGGGTGAGAAAGGAAAGTGTCATGCAGCCTTAACTACATCAGATACTGAATAATAACATTTAAAGTGTCGGGGGTAGCTGTGTTAGTCTGAATCTGTAAAAAACAACAGAGAGTCCTGTAAAAACAACAAGGAGTCTGGTGGCACCTTAAAGACTAACAGATTTATTTGGGCATAAGCTTCCGTGGGTAAAAACCTCACTTCTTCAGATGCAGAGAGTCCTGTGGCACCTTGAAGACTAACAGACATATTGGAGCATAAGCTTTTGTGGGTGGATGCCCATTTCGTCAGATGCATGTAATGGAAATTTCCAGAGGCAGGTATAAATATGCAGGCAAGATTCAGTCTGGAGATAACGAGATTAGTTCAATCAGGGAGGGTGAGGTGCTCTGCTAGCAGTTGAGGTGTGAACACCAAGGGAGGAGAAACTGCTTTTGTAGTTGGCTAGCCATTCACAGGCTTTGTTTAATCCTGATCTGATGGTGTCAAATTTGCAAATGAACTGAAGCTCAGCAGTTTCTCTTTGGAGTCTGGTCCTGAAGGTTTTTTTGCTGTAGGATGGCTACCTTTACATATACATAACATTTAAAGATATTTTTTGGGTGTGAATTAAAACACGTTCATTGCTACATTTGTAAATATGTGGAAATATAGCAGCACACTCTATTTTAAACCACAGTTGTTCCTAGTTTAGAGTCAGAAGATATGGTATAGATGCCTCACTAACTGTCTTTGTGCATCTCTTCTCATTCACAGTACCACCAGCTTCAGGATGAATACTTCACCAGTGCTGTAGTTCTTTCACTAATTCTAGCTGCCTTATTTGGCCTTGTCTACCTTCTAATAATCCCACAGTAAGTATCTCTTGCTATTTAAATTCAAAGCACAGCATTTTCAAGGATCTTGTACACAGATTCAAACGTTAGCTGCTCTGGAGCGAGAACTGAAGCACATACTACTAGATCCTGTAACTCAGCAGGGAAAATGAGACCCCAAACAACAAAAGGCATTTGAAGGGATATTTTGAAAGTATACAGACAAGGTTGGTAAACTTTAAATTCAGTGGTAAAACAATAAATCCAAACTCCAGCCTTGTCCCTTCCACCTGTCTACAAAATCACCATATAATTATTTTTAGTTGGCTTGTTTCAAAACAAATGCTTCAGTGCTCATCTTTGGGGTTTTTTTTCACATTGCCAGCATCCTACCTCTGATGCTCAACCCCTTTAATAACGAACAAATTAGTAAAGTATGCATGCAGAAGAAGAATACAGTAGAAACTTGCTAAATGGGACATTGCTTATGTAACCCTTCTGCCCATCTCAGCTCTTAATAACTTTAGCTCTTTTGTGATTTCAGCTCTTAGTGATTTCAGCTCATAGTAGGGGAGCCCCAGCGCTGGTGCACCATTGGCCCAAAGTGAATTCAGCTCAGCAGCCTGTAACTAGACTCCTAATGGAATTAGCTCTGACATTCAACAGTGGAGAGAGGAGGTGGTGCAATTGGTGGTTCAAGCCCTCAAAGGGGGCCCATACCATCAGGTACAAATACCTGTCCCCATGCTCTCTCAATTCACTGGGTTTTGTAACCCATGCCCCTGGTCAAGCAAGTGCTACTTAGGTAATGGGAGTCCTTCTGTCATACAACAGTTCCACTGGCCTTGATTCACAGAATCAGGGTAACAAAACTTTATTCTTCCTGCCCCAATAACAGAGAAACTGGGGATCCCACACCAGCCAGAGTAACCACTTTCAGTTGCTGTTGTTTCATGCCAGGCGGGTAGGTGTGCCTATGCAAACAAGATCAGTTCTTTTCCACACTCGCCATAATTCACCACCAGATGTCAGGGTACAGCTCATCCTGACTCTGCTTACACTTAGATAATTCACACACACAAAATGTTGATCTCTCCCCAATTCTCAGCAAAGGTTTACTAGCAGAGCAGCACTGTAGCGAGGTCTCATATTACTAATACTTTTAACTTTTAGAATATTTACTAGTTTTCTATGAAGTCTTATCATAAGTATTTAAAACTAAGCTGCACTGGAGAAATAACAGAGCCAGGAATATTTTGTGATGTAGTATCTTATTTTTTGATTGTACATTTGCTTATTGGCTAATTCATATAATTCAGTAATTAGCACTGAGTCTCATGAATTGATTCTAACTGGTAAAGAAGCAGACATCAGAATCAAGTTTCCATGGGGTTATTATAGTCAGCAAGTGGGGAGAATTATTAAAAAAAAAAGTAAATGTTTTTGACAATATCCTTTTTAGGGTGGGATCTTCAGAAGCACTCAATATTAGGCTAACTTTGTTCCCATCCAAGTCATTAGGACTTTGATGTGAATAGAGATAGGCCATGGCTGAAAATCCCACTGTCACGGAGTGGCTGACCCCTGCAATTGAAGTAGGTCAAGCGCCCCTCTGCAGAAGCAGGTATTCCCAGTTGGGCCAATTAAGGAGGCAGGGCTACATCTGAGGTTGTAAATGGTTAGAGGGAGTTCCAGTGAAGGGATGGTTGTGGGAACAGAACGAGAGAGAGAGAGAGAGAGAGAGCTAGCTAGCTAGCTGCAGGAAGCAGGAGTGGCAGGACTGCCAGAGTCCCCTGGGACGGAAGGCAATGAGAGCCTGAGACGTGAAGGGTGAGCTGAGAAACTGTGCTTTTGGCTGGTTGTTAAATTTGGACAATAAAATCTTGCCTAAAAGAGACTGTGGGTGTGAGTGAGCCATTAGCAAGCTGGGGAGAAACACTGCCTTATGACACCCATCCTTAACTCTTAATTCAGTGATTCCCGACTAAATCTTCCTGGTAGTTTAAACTAAATTGTAGTTTAATAAGGTTCTGTAATATGAAAGTCTGAGCCACGTGTTTATTGTTGAAATAATAATAATACTTTAAAGGGTTATTGCCTCTTTCATCTGAGGATTTCAAAGCCAGTTACAAAAATCAGGGAATTAACCCCCAAAAGGCCTCCCTGAAGTAGGTAAAACATAGTTAGGAATTGCTTCACTTAATTTCAAGGTAAAGCCCAGCAGCAGCATCTAGAAGTTCAGGACAGGAAGTGTCAAAGTATAGCAGATGCAGTTGAAACTTGAGAATGAACTTAAGGGGACAAAAAATATAGGGAATTGGAAATATAGGAAATAGACTCTTATAAAAAGGGGCGTAGTTATTTAGTGACCATCTGGTCAGGCCTTCAGGTTAACATCTAATCTGACAGCCCACCAGCTGATCAGCACTACTGAACACCATGCTGTTGCACTGGTTATTTACTGATTTAGACAGAAGAGATGCACTTCCCAAATAACTAGTACCACTCTCTGCAGGATCCACAGGAGGGGTTCTTGGACAATGTTTCTTCTGAGTACTGACTTGGGCAGTTCCTTTGAAGGTTGTGACAAAATCACAGCCCACATTGCAAAACTTGGAAAAAGCAAATTCTTGCTAGGAAAGCCCTGATCTCCCTTGCCCACAACACTTTTGACTTGGAAATGCTATTTAAATGGCCAAAAGCCACATGTGATGACGAAGGAGATTTTGGTCAGTAGAGACAAAGACAGGCTGAAGGATGTAGGTCATGTTATTGCAACAGGAGCGAAAATATAACAAAGCAACAAAAAGTTTGACGACTCTAACGGGAGAAATATTGCCAGAGGGAACGTGCAATGACAACAACAAAATCCTTCATATTATTTCTCCATGTTAAAAGCCAGACTCTGGTCAGTCATTGCATGAGCACATAAAGGGGAAGGAACCTTTGCTCACTGTGCTGTCTATTAAAGGTTTGTGACGTTCCCCAGGATACAGCCTGGATTCTTGGGCAGCTGTGCCCCTCAGTTCTCTGCTCTCACACAGCCTCCAGCATATAAATTTACCCCCAGTTATACTGCAAGAATGCTTCAATCAGCCAGCCTGCCACTTTTGAAATATACAGCAGAGCGACACCAGCAAATTCCCAGTCCCTGACTTTCCCCCAGAAGTGTGCGTCTTCTACTGCCCAGCACAGTACAAGCTCATATAAAGTCTGTCATTTCATTAATAGAAATTAATATGCACAAACCTTGTTATCGCAAATGGAGTTTCCCCAACACTTCAATCCAAACACACACTGGCTTAGATAAAAACAATAAACAAGTTTATTAACTACAAAAGATAGATTTTATGTGATTACAAGTAATGAGGCATAAAAGTCAGAATTTGGTTACAAGAAAATAAAGGTAAAACACAACACAAACGTAAGAGTGAATTCAAAGCAACAGGTTTCTGTCACCACATGTTTTAGCAGTTTTACTGGCTGAATCTTTCAGCCAGGATCACTCCCCGGTCCAGTGATGCTTCTTTTGTCTTTCAAGCATTGTTGATGCCTTGAGTAGAGATGAAGGGAGAGAGGTAATCTGAGGAGTTTGTTCTCCTTTCTTATAACATTTCTCTTCATTGAGAATCATCTTCAGCTGTGCTTCAGGCAACAGCAAGTTTGTGAGACAGGAACTTCCAGCTGTTTCTTTGCCAACATGTAAATTTATCGCTCACACCCTTTTTCTTTCCTGCTAAAGAATGGCCACTTAACCTGGTGATAGTCCATTTGATTTTGATTAACACCCAGCTGAAGTGTTAGTTTGCCTTTTGTTACTAAGGAACTGTTTTGTGCCTGCTTTTCTAAACTTTGAACATGTCTTATACAGTAGAATTTAATAACTTTACATACTATATTGCCACACACATTTTACCAGGACAGTAATGTTCAGCAGATTATGAGTTTTCAAATGATACCTCACAAGGCATACTTTGTACCAAATTTATCATAGTCTTGTGGAAAGGGTAAACATAGGGATACAGACCATCACAAGGCTCTGTCACTTTCACAGTCCTTGTGATCAACTAAGCTAAAGGGCTGCACAGACAAGTGGTGCTTGCCTCACCAAAAGGAGTGGGGGAAAGTTAGGCCATGATCCTGTCTACCTACGCTGGCCAACTATGGAGGACACTGTACGCTTCACCACCTTCTGGGGTGATGCAGCAGATGCGCCCCTCCCAGCTAAGGTTGTCTGAGGCTGTACCATACAGAAGCCAGTGCTTTAAAAGCATGGTAGCACCTGCTTTCTACTATTATTATTAATATTTATATTGTGGCAGCAGCTACAGGCCAGCCAGATCATGGATGTCACAATTCAGGGCAACTGTACCTGTGTTCCCCTTCCGTGGTCCAGAAAGGGCACCCACTCTTAGGCTCATCAGCCGTCATCGGTTTTGAATGAAGACCTGCATCTCTCTCTTCCTCCTGATCGGAGTGATTCCAGGCTGCACAGTTCCGTACCTATACTGTGAATTCCCCAGCAAGTCAGAATGCTTCAGCAGGCCTGCTTTGCCTTCTCCTCAGAGGCTATAACCAGCATAATTACCCATAGTTAAGTTACTACACAGCTCTTTCTAAACAAGAACATTTATTCTTAAGGTAAAAGCATTAAATAGAAAACCATATTAAAAACAATAAAAGAACATACACACATGCTAATAAGCTTACCAGAGATCATCCCAACTCCAGCATGGGCTCTCGCTGGTGGACAGTTCTTGTAACCCCCCACTGTTTTTTCTGTGGTTACAAGTTTAGAACATGTTTTCCTCACAACAAGAATACCCCATGAATAGGTCAAGTCCTTCCAACACTTCCCAGGAACGATTGGAGCCTCCCTTGGACAGAAGATTCTGTCCATTTGCTGGATCAGAAAGCAGGTCTTGAGTCAGTGTAAACTCAGGCTATTTATCCAAAAGTCCTTTCTGCCTGTGTTGGTCTCTAGAAAATCCAGTGAATGTGAGCCTCTCCTGGTGGTGGTACCTCTTGGAAGTTGTTACAGCCTGAGTGAATTTGCCTAATCCCCTCCCTGCCCACTTCTTAGTTTCTGGAGGGTGGTGGTTTCCCCACTCCATGAAAATACTTGCAATCTCTGGCCCACAATGGTGCATAAACTTAAGATCCCCCAAAGAGATATTGCAGGAAAAGGCCATATCTGTCACAATGGAGACATTGTGTCAGGCTCTGTACAATCATATAGCAAACAGTAATTCCTGTCCTGAAGAACATACCCCCAGCTAGAGTCTCTCACAGTTTTAAAAAAAATGTCTCAGTAGTACTGCAGGACTTCTCTAAATTTTAAATCAGGGACATTTATTGGGATCATATAGTGACTTGGAAAAATTCCACTGTAAATCTCTTCTTCTTCCACTATTGGATTCTAAACCCCATAAGAGCAAGAACTTTTTGGTGGTGACAATAAAGAGCACTGACATAGACACAATGGCCTATAAAAAGGTTACGCAATTTATATGCTCCCTCAATCCTGGGGCTTACCAGGGACCAGCCTGGCCTGTGCATAAATTAGCACACCTGCATGTATGCTGTTATTTATGGCTGGCTAGCCACATACCCAAGCGACTAGTGCAGCAGCCACGGATCCTCAAGATGTAGGAATGCCTGGCCATATCCCCTTTCTCCTAGTCTCATATCCTGCTTTGGGGGCTGGGAGGGAATTTGATACAGGAGTTACTGTAGCAACTCTGCAGTACCCAATTTTTTCCCTATGCATGGGGCATTCTCAGGGTTGAGATCTGTTAAGTTTCCGGTTGCTTTGCCTGGAGCAGCTGAAATGGAGCAGCTAAGATCCGATTCAATAAGTGATCGAGTGGACAAACCTCTAATCTTTATAACTCTTCTTTCTCTCACAAAGAGTTAAAGAGAGAGGAACTGTGATAACCATTATATATCAGCGCAGGGGTCAGCACCACCATGTTGCATGACCTGAGACCTAATACAGTTGATGCTCTGAGATTGTGTGATCCCCTTACTAGGTTCCTGATAGATACTATATATAAAAAAAAGTACTGAATTGTCATTCTTGAGAATTTCACTAAAGGATTTCTGGCAACACAATAGGAAGAAGGTTTAAAAAAAAAAGAAAAGAAAACTCCCTCTGTGTCCATCAGTTTGATATTGGGGGGGAAATCCCACATGCATTGCTCTGATCCACCAAATGGCTTTAGAAAAACACCAATACAGCTAGCTCAGATATACTCTTTAGTTGCATTGCTTTACTGCTATATTTTTTTCTTCTAGGAGTACCATAGTCCTTGTCCTCCTGGTGTTCTGCATATGCTTCCTAGTGGCTTGTATTATGTACCTACATGTCACACGAGTACAAGTAAGTGATTTGAGTCTTCGTGATACCTCTTCCTTCAGGAGTTTTATTTGGTGGTAGTTATTTGGAACCTGGTAACACCTATGTGCACTTCATAGCATGATGTAATCTGTGTATTTTTCTAACTTGCCTAATCTGTAGCAAAGCAATGCATTAGAAACTCCAAACAGAACCAACAAATCTGGGACTGGCTCACTTTAAAGATGTCTCTTTCCCTCTGCTAGACATGTTTTTGAGCAGGTTTTCAAAATGGTAATAAAGCAGAAGGACATTCTGCACACTGTAGAAGGAGAAAATCAGGGTAGGGATCTGCAGAGACTAATTTTTCTGATGAAAGTCCTCATTGGATTAGTCTTTATTTGGTATTCTATTCTCAGATAAAGAGCAGGAGAAAATACCCACACAATTAATCAGTTCTGCTGATTAGTACACAATTGTTTTAAATTAAGAAAAATGCCCTTTGGTTAGAGGAGAGGAATTGTTTTCTTGGAAACATAAATAGTTTAATTAGCAGAGTAACTGATAAAAAGCAAATCTTTATTTACAAACATATACAATTATTTGGGAGTAATTTTGTTAGTCTCTTTTATTTCAAAAAGGCACAGTAGTTCATACTCATGCAGATCTTAAATGGAAAAAAGAGGCTTATAAGAAGTGGAAGATTGGACAAATGACCAGGGAGGAGTATAAAAATATTGCTCAGGCGTGCAGGAGTGAAATCAGGAAGGCCAAATCACACTTGGAGTTGCAGTTAGCAAGAGATGTTAAGAGTAACAAGAAGGGTTTCTTCAGGTATGTTAGCAACAAGAAGAAAATCAAGGAAAGTGTGGGCCCCTTACTGAATGAGGGAGGCAACCTAGTGACAGAGGATGTGGAAAAAGCTAATGTACTCAATGATTTTTTTGCCTCTGTCTTCACGCACAAGGTCAGCTCCCAGATTGCTGCACTGGGCAGTACAGCATGGGGAGAAGGTGACCAACCCTCTGTGGAGAAAGAAGTGGTTCAGGACTATTTAGAAAAACTGGACGTGCACAAGTCCATGGGGCCGGATGCGCTGCATCCGAGGGTGCTAAAAGAGTTGGCGGGTGAGATTGCAGAGCCATTAGCCATTATTTTTGAAAACTCATGGCGATCGGGGGAGGTCCCAGATGACTGGAAAAAGGCTAATGTAGTACCCATCTTTAAAAAAGGGAAGAAGGAGGATCCGGGGAACTACAGGCCAGTCAGCCTCACCTCAGTCCCTGGAAAAATCATGGAGCAGGTCCTCAAGGAATCAATTATGAAACATTTAGAGGAGAGGAAAGTGATCAGGAACAGTCAGCATGGATTCACGAAGGGGAAGTCGTGCCTGACTAACCTAATTGCCTTCTATGATGAGATAACTGGCTCTGTGGATGAGGGGAAAGCAGTGGATGTGTTATTTCTTGACTTTAGCAAAGCTTTTGATACTGTCTCCCACAGTATTCTTGCCACCAAGTTAAAGAAGTATGGGCTGGATGAATGGACTGTAAGGTGGATAGAAAGCTGGCTAGATCGTCGGGCTCAACGGGTAGTGATCAATGGCTCCATGTCTAGTTGGCAGCCGGTTTCAAGTGGAGTGCCCCAAGGGTCGGTTCTGGGGCCGGTTTTGTTTAATATCTTTATTAATGATCTGGAGGATGGTGTGGACTGCACTCTCAGCAAGTTTGCAGATGACACTAAACTAGGAGGTGTGGTAGATACACTAGAGGGTAGGGATCGGATACAGAGGGACCTAGACAAATTAGAGGATTGGGCAGAAAAAAACCTGATGAGGTTCAACAAGGACAAGTGCAGAGTCCTGCACTTAGGACGGAAGAATCCCATGCACTGCTACAGACTAGGGACCGAATGGCTAGGTAGCAGTTCTGCTGAAAAGGACCTAGGGGTCACAGTGGACGAGAAGCTGGATATGAGTCAACAGTGTGCTCTTGTTGCCAAGAAGGCTAACGGCATTTTGGGCTGTATAAGTAGGGGCATTGCCAGCAGATCGAGGAACGTGATCGTTCCCCTTTATTCGACATTGGTGAGGCCTCATCTGGAATACTGTGTCCAGTTTTGGGCCCCACACTACAAGAAGGATGTGGAAAAATTGGAAAGAGTCCAGCGGAGGGCAACAAAAATGATTAGGGGTCTGGAGCACATGACTTATGAGGAGAGGCTGAGAGAACTGGGATTGTTTAGTCTCCAGAAGAGAAGAATGAGGGGGGATTTGATAGCAGCCTTCAACTACCTGAAGGGGGGTTCCAAAGAGGATGGAGCTCGGCTGTTCTCAGTGGTGGCAGATGACAGAACAAGGAGCAATGGTCTCAAGTTGCAGTGGGGGAGGTCCAGGTTGGATATCAGGAAAAACTATTTCACTAGGAGGGTGGTGAAACACTGGAATGCGTTACCTAGGGAGGTGGTGGAGTCTCCTTCCTTGGAGGTTTTTAAGGCCCGGCTTGACAAAGCCCTGGCTGGGATGATTTAGCTGGGAATTGGTCCTGCTTTGAGCAGGGGGTTGGACTAGATGACCTCTTGAGGTCCCTTCCAACTCTGATATTCTATGATTCTATGAGTTTGTAAGAAATCGTTCCCATTATTAAGGTCCTTTGAGGCTAATGTAAACTTAAGGTACGCTCCTGCTGTTGTTAAAGTCAATGACAACCCCTATAAAGGTGTTCATCACTTCACTGGATTGAACCCTGTATCTGAAAACGGAGAGAGAGAAAATTCCATATGTAACGTCAGCAATTGTCTAGAGAAGCAGCTAAGCCTTGTTTGTGGAGTCTGGGACTGGGAGCCAGGAACTCCTGTATTCTAATCCTGGCTCTGGCGCACTATCTTCCTGTATGACATTGGACAGGTCACTCAACTTCTCTGTGCCTCAGTTTCTCACATATAAAATGGAAAAAATAATAATACAGGTATTTACCAACCTTCTTAGGGAATCTGGGGGTGATTAATTAATTAATGACTATACAGTGGTCCTGAAAATAAATGTAAATAAAGGCAATGACATGCAAAAACCTATGTTAATATAGCAGTTACAATATTAAAATCATAAGAAAAAGGCAGGAAATGCAAAAGTTTAAGTGTAACTTTAACTCGACCAAGTCTTACATGCATTACTTATACTTAGTTTTTCTAGTTAAATTTGTTGCTTATTTAATTACGCTTCATACTGTATATAAACCATAAAATGTGCAGGATAAACAATGTGGCAAGATTGCGGTTGGAACCTTTTGTTACTTGTTTGTCATTTTAACTATGCAACGTTATCACTGTACTAACAGAATATCCTGCATTTCATTATTGCTGTTATTGCTTTTGTGAAGAACAAGGAAATTATCCTTGAATTACTTCCACAGCAAACTGCATCATTCACTATACAATGAAAAAATGTTTCCTGTCATACGATGGGATTATAGTTATCCTTTGTTGTGTTAGGTACTGAATCACATCACCTGTGTAAGACGCATATTGGACTTTGTTCCTGGCTATGAGTTCTGTCCTCTGCTGCACTTGGTAGTATTTGTCACAATGCTGACCCTTTCCCCTTATCATGACACAGTAGATTTTCAGCAGTTGATTCTCATAGTGAACAATGTGTGAAGATACTGTGTGCAGACCAAGTTTACTGCTGTAGGAAAGATTTGTTCCACAATATTATCATTGTTTTATTAATGTTATATCCCAGATGTTCCATCATATTTTAATGATATTGACAGATGATCAAACTGATTCCTGGCATAACTTTATTGCACTCATTAGGAATCAGTTTATGCCATTCTGTTTTAAACATGTTGTTTATAGCAATCTACTATTGATATTACAATAATGGTTTCTCTTGTTACATCCATGTGGGTATTATCCCTTGGTCCACATCGAAGCCAGGATGTATTTCAAGATCACATAATACACATTGAGTTTTGCTTTCCTCTATTGGTGTAATTAATTAGCCACAGAATTGGTATTCCTATGTTTTTTGCAATACAAATGAGTACAGTTCACCTGTAATCACCGACCATACATTCTGTCACTGCCATGCATAGGGGTGACATAAACCCAGTGAGTCCATGTCTCCACATGTGAAAGGGAGAGCAGGAGTTCCAGTGCATGATACCTGTTCCTACAGAAGCCCCTTTGTGGTACTCTGCAGTGAGGTGTATATGGTATTTTCTCTGTTCCTCATGCAGTTCGGAGGATACCATGTGTAAGCCAATTGAATTGGGAAGACTCATTAATCTCTAGTTGGCCTAGCCACCATTAGAGGGAGAAGCATCCCCAGCTTCAGAATCTACCGAATTCAATTCCCAGTACAGGCCAGTATTTGTAACCTGTGGGTGAATCGTCAGCAGCTGGGATCGAACATGGGACAGCTGAATCTTTAATAGATGGCCCTCTATTGCCTGAGCCAAAAAGATGCACCTCTCTTAGCCAAAGCTGTAGCAGGCTCATTAATCTTAGTTGGCCTAGCCACCACTAGAGGGGGACAGAGTGCCATACCAACCAAGCATGGCTTACATATATTTACCAGCAGGCATACAAAAATTGGTTCTCCCTCATCGTCACTGGCCTAAGCCAAATCTAGCCCAGACGGGGCTAAGCACCTTCCTTGTCTTAGGCTAGGTCTACACTACCCGCCTGAATCGGCGGGTAGAAATCGACCTCTCGGGGATCGATTTATCGCGTCCCGTTGGGACGCGACAATCTATCCCCTAATCGACGCTCTTACTCCACCAGCGCCGTTGACAGGAAGCCGCGGAGGTCGATTTTGCCGCGGTCCTCACAGTGGGGTAAGTTGGCTGCGATATGTCGAATTCAGCTACGCTATTCACGTAGCTGAATTTACGTATCTTAAATCGACTCCCCCCTGTAGTGTAGATGTAGCCTTAGAAGCACACTGATGTTCCCCCACTGAAACTCCTTTGTCTTCTAGGTCCTGGTCCTGCTCCCATTCAAGTCATTGGGGGTTGACTTGAATGGCACAGGATCAAGCCCCAAGCTATAGCAAATGTGCCACTCATTTGCAAGCCAAGGGGATAAGGAAGCAAGCAGCTCCCCATGGGACCAAAGTAGATC
Source organism: Trachemys scripta elegans (assembly GCF_013100865.1). Classification (NCBI taxonomy): domain Eukaryota; kingdom Metazoa; phylum Chordata; order Testudines; family Emydidae; genus Trachemys; species Trachemys scripta. Next base: position 97,624,855 of record NC_048299.1, read on the forward strand.
AGTATAACTCAACCCAGCACGAGTGCACATTCCAGGCAAACTGTTATCCTCCCTTTCCCACTTTCTACCCAAGAGCCTCATTTATATTGAGGGCAAGTGCTCAGATACTCAGATGAACATGAATGATGAGAGAGGGATGCTCAAGACTCTGCCTTCATTAACCATCTTTGCTCCATACTGCTTTTCCTAGTCGAACAAATTAGATTACTTTTTTAAATATGGGCTCTACTAATTAAAACTCAACTGGCATTCACTGTTACTGAACAATCACTACAAAATTCTGTGCGGTATGTATGGTCTGTTATCTTGGGTTGCTGTCTACAATTGACAGTTTCCAAACCATACAGTTATAATGTTTGTTTTCGTTTCTTCACATGTACAGAATAGAATGCTAATTTGAGCATTCTAATTTGTTGTATTTATCATGAACAGAAATCCTATTAAAAATAAAATAAAAGCCAGTTTTAATTATAGTGAGAAAGAACTTACAAATCTGTTTTCTTTTTATTACAGAAAACATGACTGTCCTTAAAATATTTGTGCACATTTCTTATTTTATTATTAAAATTTGGAATTTACAGCACAGGCAGAATTCACATATCTATTCCCTATTTTATTTGACATCCTATCCTTGTAAACAATAACATACAAATTTTTTACATTATTTGGATTTAAAATATCCTTATTTTACAATCTTTTTTTTTTCTCCTGCAGTGTTTTCCAGGGTGCCTGACAATACAGATTCGTACCATTTTATGTATTTTTATTGTGATCTTAATTTACTCTGTGGCTCAAGGGTGCGTGGTGAGTATACAACTATAAGCCAAATATATAAAGTTTAACATTAAGTTTAAGAACAATCTGTTATAGATCGCATTTAGTCTCCCACCTCATTCCATTTTCTTTCTCTCTCATGCACAAAATATGTAAATATATTAATAAAGTATCTGTAGCAATGGGGTGTGATTTAAAGGCTATATTAGTTATGAGTAGTGGAAGCCACTAGTAAGCTATACAATTCATTCCAAATTAGTGCTGAAATAAATCTTCATATCAAACCACACCATCATATGTTCTGCATATGTCACATACTTTACAGAAGAATTATGTTTGAAATGTTCAGTATTGGACCAGGGACCAGCTGAACATCTGGTATTTTGTGACTTGTCAGGGCATCCACACTTTCAAATGGAATAACACATTTATTTCTATACCTGATAGCTCATGAGAGATCAGATCTTGAAATCACGACAGTATTATGTAATGAAAGGAGGTATATAAATATATTAGTCATAATGTCCATCTATCTCTTAGGCCTGTGTAATTGCTCTGGTATAGAGTTATAGGTGTTCAGCACTTCTGAAAATCAGGCCACTTTTTTAAGTGCTTAGGATCCCAGGTTTGAAAATGTGGACACAAATATATATCAAAAGCAAGAGAAATAACACTGGGCCTGATCCAGATCCCACTGAAGCCAAAGAGAGTCTTTCCATTAACATAATTAGGCTTTGAATATATTGCAAGATGGCTGATGCTGTCTGTTAAATGTGGTGTGTCACAATATGGCATTCTAGAACTAAAAGCCAAGCTAGAGAAGCAGAGTGGTGCAGCAGAGGCTAGAAGCTCTGTATTTCTAAATTCTTTTCCTGGCTCCTCAATTGAATTGATGTCTGACCTTGGGCAAGTCACATGACTTCTCTGTGGCTCAGTTTCCTAACCTCTAAAATTGACATAGTAATATCTACCTATCCACTTCACAGAAGTGTTGTGAGGGTTGATTACCTACTGTTTATAAAACATTTAAAGATGTATAGTGCCAAGTATTATGGAGACCTTTTATGGCTAAAAAAAAGATTCAACTCCTCACAGGCATCCCCCCTCCCCAAGAGGTATTTAGATATCTGCAGGGAAATTAGGTATTTGAATTACCTAAACCACTACTTTCACATCCTGCTATTTGGCTACTCCCTAAAGTAGAGTAAAAATTGCAAGTAACACAGACTTTCTCGCTGAAATTCCAGTGCTGTTCCAAGAAGTGCTGCCAGGAATTTAATCCCATCCTGTTGTAAGAATATTTACTTGTATGTATCTGTAATTGTTTCTGAAGCAGCTTTTACACACCACCTTACATCTTCAAAGTATTTAATAAAAGCCTCACTTCTCCATCCCCTGTGAAATAAATATTACCCCTGTTTGCACATAAGGAAAGTGAGATACAGAGATTGTGATGTCCATGGCCACAGAGCAAGTCAATGGAAGAGTTGGGGCTAAAACTCAAAAGTTCCTGACCTCTGCAATCTTCAGTTTCTTTCACTACACCATGCTGCATCTCACATCTATAGTTTTACACTTTAGTGTAGCAATAACTTGTAACCTTTCAAATGTTTAGGGGAGCTGTTTAATCAGTAGAATAAGTTCCTGCAAAAACCCTTCCAGAATTGTTCACGATCAGATAGATGTTGAGGTTTCACCTTAGTTAGTTACAGAGCAGATGGTGTTTTCCTGGATGAGCTGCGTATCATTTACAAAGCCCTTGTACGTTTCTAAGTTTTGAAATGTTGGCTGCTGTGTAGTGCAAGTGACATTTTTAAGTAAGCTGTTGAACAAAATTGTATTCAATTAATTTTTTGCTTCCCTCTTTCTGATTTTGTATCACAATATTAGCTATTAAGTATTTATCTCGTAGTCTCATCCTCTTAAATGATTGTAACTGCCTATAAAATGTACTGCGTCATCACCTTTCAGACTGTCACTGATTTTATGGCACACTATAAAATTTCATTATCGGTGGTTAATACTTTTTTAGAAGACTAATAATAGATTTCAGAATAGAAGGAGAGTACAGATAGAGCTTATCTGTAGGTGCCTACTAACACTGATGTCCACCTGAACCCACATTACCACCACACTTTCCCATTTAATGTTAACTCCAGTCCTCCCCAATGGTGTAAGATAAAAAGCTGATGTGTGATTATAATAACAAAAATGTTGGGACAAGATCATGCATTTGGGATTCCTCACTTTCCGGGCTGTTGGAATTGGGATGTGTCACTGACATCATCTTTGGAAGAATTTGATCATACTTCCTCCCAGCTGGAGGATGAGTGCCAAACTAATGGTGGTTAGACAAGAGAGAAAAGGGAGATAGGATCCCTAGCCTTAATTATCTGTGGATCTCTGCTTTTCCTGCTTATCTATATCTGGCTTATTTGAATCTGTTATGGTTATTGATGTTCACGTTTAGCTCCATAGATGAAAGAGAATAATTACATACCTCTTATCTTTCATCAGAGATTTAAATATTGTTTTACGTCTGTGACTTGATTTTTTTTTAAATTGTTAGAGTTTAGTCAGTGTGTGTATAATCAACATGCTTCTTCCTCTGATGTGTGTGAGAACTATTCTAGCAAAGCTCACCACTTATATGGGTATTAAAATACTTTTAAATATTAATAAATAGATATTTTCTTGGGTCCTTTCGTTGTTTGAGCACTGAAAAGGGAGAGGTTTTTTTTAACTATGTTCAAACTCTAATTCTCCACCTTTGCTGCCATCTAGTGGATTGGGAGCATGATTCCTGCCTCAAGTAGAGGTGGAAATGTGCTAGGAGAGGAAGAATAATCTTGTTGTTAAGAGGCAAGTCTAGGAGTGGGAAATATGAGGTCTGTTTCTGGCTTGAGAATCTGATTGAGAGAAGAGGGCTATAAGCAGGCCCAAGAGCTACTGAACTTCTGATGGAGTGTTTCATTTTAAACCCTGCTGTTTTCCCCAGGTTGGATGCATGCCTTGGGTATGGAGTACAAATTCCAGCAGTTCCATTGTTATCATTTCTCCCGGTGGAATGAATAAAACAATGAATGAACTTCCATGTGATACAGCCCATTATGCTTTCCTTTCCTGCGTTGTGGGGACTCTTACCTTGGCAATATTTCTACGTGTCTCTTCCTTGCCAAAAATGATCCTCCTGCTTTTTGTTACTATTTTGTACATAGTTGTTCTGGAACTCAGCGGATACAGAAAAGCAGTAGGGTAAGTACACTGTAAAGTTAAGGAAAGTAGTAGCATTATGGATGGTCCAAAACATTGCCGACTCTGTTTTACTACTGTTGTTCTAAAACACTGCAGTACTGTGTAAGAGACAGATACTGAGAGATGCTCAACTCCCAGTACCTTGCAGGATCTGGCTATTGTGGTAATATTCATGGGTGGAACATTTGCTTTTGTGAACTAACAGCTATGGCCTGGTTCCCCATTGCGTTACCCCAGTTTTACACTGGTGTAACAGAGTTGATTTCATTGGAGTCACACTCACTGGTTTAAAAATGGTGTTAACAGAGCAGTGAATGAAGCCCTTATGTGTAATTGAAATGCTGAAATAATGTTAAACAAAGCTACACACATGTACATGGAGCATATTAGTACATGGTACATATTATCTACATTTATGCTCTTGATGGGTAAGACCCTGAAGCAATTGGGCACACTTTGTTTTGGGGCATGGTGCAGGGATCATACAGCAGTGGCAGCCTGTGCACTGACAGTATTTGCATGAGAGGGCCTGCATTTTGAGAAGGGGCTAGTGGTTTGGGGTGCCTCCATTTCTGTGTGCCTAAATTTAAGGATCCTGATTTTCAGAGGATGAATACTCAGCACTTGGACAATCATACCCTTTCAGTGTGTTTCAAGTGTGGCACCCCAAATCACTAGTCACTTTTGAGAATTTAGACCAAGGTTTTTTGCTTTAAAAGATCTGTATTAACTTATGCTTTCTTTCTTTTTTTTTAAAGGGGTGGCTCCTTTTATATGCGTGGCTATGAACCTATATTAGCCATTTTGCTGTTTTCTTGTGCTTTGGCACTTCATTCCAGGCAGGTGGACTTGAAGTTACGTCTGGACTACCTCTGGGCTGTGCAGGCAAGGCACTTATTTTTCTTTCCAAAACACACACACAAAATGTTGTCTAATTGTTTTGTATGCTGTCCATTAATATTTCACGCATTGGCTAGGCAAAACAAAACTCCATATTTGTTGTGGCTCACCAGCAAAGGAGTCCCTTATTTTCTTTCCACATGCAACTTCACAATATTTTTCCTCCAAGAACTGAATCTTGTGGGCATTAATGTCTTACAATAATACATCAAAATTAGAGTAACTTTATCTGTATTGGGAATTTCATATTAAGGAATGTAATCAACTAAACAGTGTTATAGAATTGTTATAGAGAAGATAGATCAAAAGCTTCTGCTCACCTCGTCTCATGCCACAACAGGGCCGGGGCAGAGCCATTCAATTACAATAAACAGTGGCAAATTCAAAACTGATAAAAGGAAATTCTTTTTCACACAATGTTTAATTAAGCTGCAGAACTTATTGCCACAGGAAGTTGTTGAGACCAAGAACTTGGCAAGATTCAAAGGGTTTGGACATTTACATAGAAAACAGGAATATCCAGAACTATCATAATTAAAAAATGAAAGGGATATTAAACCTTGTGCATAAGTCAATCTCTGTACAAGGTCAGGATGAGTCCTGATGTGGGAGCAGAATATCCCACATCTGCTTACTGCAGGGTTCTTGCACCTTCCTCTGAAGCATCTGGTGATGACTACTGTCAGAGAGAGGATACTGGACTAGGTGGACATTGGGTCTGATCCAGAATGAGAATTCCAGTGTTCCTATATATCCTGGTGGCCAAATTCTGTGCTGACCTATACCCCATTGAATGCAGTGGCAATGGGATTGCACCAGGTATAAATTATCACCGCATTTGGTCTACTGTGAATGGACAAAATTGTAATGTATGGGACATGTGCTGCAAATAACTGGAATAATTGGGTAGCAATTGGCCCCATAGAGGCTGGTGCATAGTAGTGGTTTGTGGGAGGAACCTTCTGAGCCGTAACTATGTGGATCCATTGGCTTTAATGCTTTGTACCGCAGTAGTCAGTATTCCAGCCAGGAGGTGGAGTAGCAACTGTGGAGGGGATGCTTTGCAGCTCCAAAGCTTGCCTGAGAATCAGAAGTGAATTCCATCCTTCCAAACCCTTGCTAAATACTCTCCACAAAACTCAGTTTTTCATTCCCGGCCTGGAGAAGAAAATTGTGCATCCCTAAGGAATATGATCCTTAAAACTTAAAAGGCCTTACTTTTATAATTTTACAAACTCAAATGTTAGAAGAAACGGGAGTTTCATGTGCTTCCCTGATGTTGGGGGCATATCCCCAGAAGCCCACGGTCCGCAGGGACCATTCCAGAAGCTGAACTTTGCTGGGGATAGCGGCACCCTGGCGAGGTCCCTTTTCTTCTGGAATCACCCCCTGAGCTTGGGTGGGCAGCCTCGGAGCCACTATGGGGACTCATTGTGCCCAGAGGTGGTGCTGACTCCGCTGGCTGTAGTACCCCAAACTTTTATTTGGATATCTTCTTATAAGTGTTTTGCAAAGTGGTGTATTCTGTAGCCTCCTATTACATTTAAAGTGGCAAAGAAATCACAAATAATGACAAATGAAGTGGGGTGGTAATGACAAAACTCTACACCAGTGGAGATTCATTACAACCAAAATATACTTTACACTGTCTTTCACGTCACTTAGCTCTATCCAGGCTCGCCATCGGGCTGATCCTGTAGAACAGGGGTCGGCAGCCTTTCAGAAGTGGTGTGCCGAGTCTTCATTTATTCACTCTAATTTAAGGTTTCGCGTGCCAGTAATACATTTTAATGTTTTTAGGTCTCTTTCAATAAGTCTATAATATATAACTAAACTATTGTTGTATGTAAAGTAAATAAGGTTTTCAAAATGTTTAAGAAGCTTCATTTAAAATTAAATTAAAATGCAGAGCCCCCCGGACCAGTGGCCAGGACCCAGGCAGTGTGAGTGCCACTGAAAATCAGATCACGTGCCGCCTTCAGCACACATGCCATAGGTTGCCTACCTCTGCTGTAGAACCTTACCTGCATGAGTAGCCCCATTTGTGACACTGCAGTGTGAAGGATTTTCTTTTTGTTCAAATGTTTTGTTTATTTACATTTGTACCAATAATTAATGCTGCTCCTACTGATTGCCCAATGATTTATAAACCACATCCTGCCTACCCCAGGCTGCATGGCAATCTAGTCCTAATAAAATCATGTTTTAAACATCACAAAGGCATCCAGAGAGCAGCACGACTGTTAATAAGGATATAAAGATGAATCAATTAGTTACTTATAATCTTTCTACTATCTGAAGGCTGGTTTAAAATGTAGATATTGCCTGTTAGCATTTTGGATGGATTTTAAATATTCAGAATAATATTAGGTCAAAACTCAGAGTGTTTATTACTTATTTGTTTGTATAGGGTATATGGCTTATACGTTTCTACAGTGCCCATCTCTGTAATATCTCAGCCTGATTTTCATCATAGCCCCTAATACTTTATAGAGTTAACAGATGATACAGCGTATGGCAGAGATTGTGTATGTCACCTTATAAGATGGCTGTCTACCACTGATTAATATGTATAGGGGTTTATACTCCATGAAAAATCCAGCAATACAAGTCTGGCCCAAATCCTGAAAAATGTAGAGTATCCACAGCTCTAATTGACTTTGATGAGAGTGACAGGTGCTAAGGATTTGGTCCCTGTTTTTCTCTGTTTCCTAATTGACCTATTATATCATGCAAATTCCATAGGCAGCACACTTAAATTAAATACCTGAGTCTTAAAGATAGAAAATGGTGTTCTAGAAAATGGTGACCCAGGGACAGTGAGGTTTTTTTGAAGTATTTAGGCTCTTAAAGATATAGGTAGACATCTAGTGGGATTTTCAAAAGTGCCTAGGCACCTAACTCGCATTGGAAGTTGAAATGAGGTGTCTAGGCTCCAGTGGACGTTAGGTACCTCAGCACTAATGGAAAGTCAGGTGCCTAGGCACTTCTGAGAATTACACTAGGTGCCTATCTGCATCTTTAGGTGCCTAAATACCTTTACAAATCTGACCCGAAATGAAAAGCTTGTGTTTTTTTTCCTTCACTGAGGGTTCAGTTCTGCTCTCTTAAAGCAAAACTCACATGAAATTCCAATTTCTTTCATACATTTGAGTTTGGTGAAAGACTGGGGTGAGGGGAGGTGTCAAAGCTGAATTTAAATTCAATGTGTGCACAAAGAACCAGGAAACACAGTCTGAGACATGTAAGAAATTCTCGCCGTAGACCACATGTGCCAAGACCTGCTGAATAGCCACCGCTCCTAAAACTTCTGCTACTGCAAATGTACATGACTTAAGCCAGTTTCGCTCAGAGAAGAGTGTTACTGAAATAACTGAGAAACAGGAAAGAGAATATTGTTTAATAACATTTTAATGTTCACTAAGAGAAACAACTAAGTAAAGTATCACATGGTAAGATTCTTCTTCAGTAATTCCCAATAAATATAGGTAATCATTAGAGCTAGGTAAAAATTGACAACATGAGCTAAGAAAGGAGTAATATGATAATTCTCTAACCCCATTAACACAATGGCTTTAACAGAACTCTTAGCTCCAATTGTGACACCAAAAAGAGTTTTGTTTGAGGAAACCAAATTTTGGGCCTGTAGCCAAAATTAAGTAAATCAACAAAATTTGTTTTAGGCAGAAGTGAAGGTAGTTTACAAAGGTTAAGGTTATGTAACCAAGGAACAGAAATATTACAATAATAATAATAATTAATAATATGCCAAATCATGTGTATGAACAAACTTTGTGATTGCTACAAACAGTTAAAATATTTGTGTACGTATTTTCTGTTCACACTTGCGATTAATCGGCATAGAGCTGGTAAAAAAAATGTATTTTTGTTTCTGACAAAAACCTTAAAGTAAACCAAAAACCAAAGAAGTTCTTACAAAAATTTTCATTTTCTCAAAAAGCCATTTTTATCCCAAAAAAAAAAAGTTTTGATATAGTTTTCAAACAGCTCATGTGTTTTATATGACTAATCATATGTGTGAATTGCAAATATTCACGAGTACTTTAACAGTATGTGCAATCACAAAGTTTGCTTGTACAAAAGATTCAACAAACTGTTACGAATAATGAACAAATTAAAATGTCAAGAACCTGAAAAAAGGTTAATCTTACCAGATAAATTATTCATTGTGAATTGTTTGCCCACTTCTGACAATTACCTGTTTTTCTGGGAAAGAAAATAAGGATAATCTTACTGTATGATTGTTTCTTTAGTTGAATTATTTAGGGAATACTAGAATGTCAGCCATTAATAATTTTCTAAGCTAGAATCTCTGTCCTAACTGCAGTTTTGCAGTCTGTAGGCCAGAATTTCAAATTTTTTTTACATACCTAATGCTGAAAACCTGGCCCTGTTTATTCCATGTTCACAAAATTGCTTATTGATATACTGTCTCTTTCTTGTGATTTTAGTGCCCCCTTCAGGTGATATGAATGTATTGGTAAAGGAACCGTGGTAGCTCAATTTATTTTTAGCTGTATCACCAGATAGTGAAACTTTGTGTGATAATTTTTACCTAGTTAGTTACCTTACCAAAGCAGATCCTTTCTTGTCTATTAACTAATTGCATAGAATGTTTCAGCTGATCTCTCTAACATAGAGCTTGAGAATTTGTCAGTACTTGTACACATTTTTTACTTGCTAACGGGAATTTACTCCCTCTCTGCCTTAGCTTTTTGTAGGTCTGGCTATTATGCAACTATGTAATGCAAAGCTATAAGTCTACCCAGGTATCATGTTGACATTAGAAAACATGACATCAGAGAACTGTTTACTTTTATCAGAGGAAAAAAAGTCCTAATTTACAATATTGCAATTTTGAATTTTCAAAATGATACCAAAATGCCAGTAAATGCTATAACTACCAAACTACTGTGGTCCATATGACAGTTAGTTTTCTTGTTGCTATTCCTACTGAGTTCCTGTCTCGTGCTTTTTCTCAATAATCTACTTTGTTCTTGTATAAACAGTATGCTGTCAGCTATCCTGAACTAACCAATAGAAACAGAGGGCACACAGCGCAATGCTTGGATAATATTCAGGCGTTGAACTATATGGATAATATTCAGTCCCTGAATGTAAATATCATCCCCTATGAATATGGGTCTATTCCTTCTACTGCAGACCTCACACCATTTTTTCTTCTTTGTCAGCCTCTGTCTGGGCAGCAAAAGGGCCCACCCAGATCTTCTCATCTCAGCTACATGGAGGGAGGGCAGCAGGAGTCTTTGCTATCCTCTTCAGGAGGCCCGAGGAGTGGAGCTAGAGTCATAGCAGTCATGTCCATCCCTCTGAAGGATAATGGGGTCCATAAGGGAAACAGTGACTGCCTCACTCCCCTCACCTCAGACACCTGAGGAGGGGAGTACTGGAGTTCTCTCTGCTGATGAAAATCCAAGGAAGTCTTTCCTCACCTCACTTTGAGACCTGGGATATCTTCATTCCTTAGCGCCTGGTAGGAAGTCTGCAGTTGCCACTGAGGCAAGGAGATCTTCTCTCTCCTCCCTGCTGACTTCCATGGAGATGAAAATGAGCGCTGCCTTAAGAGTTATGGGGAGGAAGGATCTCCAGAGCCTAGCAGCAGCAGAATTTTTAGTCTTCTTCCCTAACAGGGCATAATGAGAGGGGAGCACCTGTGGAATTCTTTACTCTCCTTTCCCCTGAAACTTGGGGAAGGTTCTGTTCCCCACACCCACTATCTGGTGGGGAGGAGAGGAGAGTGCATGAGCTGAAACACTACCTTCTGCTTGGGCCCAACACAGGCAGAACTCAGAGTGCATGACCAGCATGCTCCAAGCTCTGCTATCTATCTTAGGGTTTTATACTGCTGTCATTACCCTAGTATCTGAGTCCTTCCATGTAAAATCAACAGCAATAGCAAAGTCTCTAGTGGACTTCATGGGGTCTCTGGCACCTGTCCTTTTTTGGGTCAAAGCTTTACGTAGGATATGGTTTGGGTGTTTTTGTGGAGAGGGATAGAGTTGTAGAATTGGTAGGGCTTTGGAATAGTAGGGGCAGGGTTTATATTATGAGTGTCACTTATATTGGAAACTCTTCCTCAGAGGAATGCTTAGCAGTATTTCCTAAAAATGGTCAGGCTCTGGATTCACCTTATCTCTATCTGGATCCCTGGGACACGGAATGCTTTGTACCCCCTCTCGTGTGCTTCTCTCCAGGATTTTGTGATCTGCATTGTGCCAGATGTCGTGGGGGTTCATAGACTGAAAATCAGTCTTTGATGTAGCTGTGGCTTAATCCATTAATTAGTTTGAAAATTAGGACCAAAGCTTTAAGCTGGCATTAGAAGCTGATGGAGACATTGGCGAGTCTTGACCACAAGCCTGATGTGCCCACTAGGGTGACCAGACATCCCGATTTTATCGGGACTGTCCCAATATTTACTTGTTTGTCCCATATCCCAACCAATGTTCGGTCAGGACGCAAATTGTCCCGATATTTTGCACTCCGGCACACAGGCGGAGGGGGCTCGCGTCCCCCCCCCCCCAACTCAGCCCCGGCCCCGCCCTGACTCTGCCCCCTCCCTGCCCCATTGGATCCCTCCCCAAATCCCCGCCCTGGCCCCGCCTCTTCCTCAAGCACACCGCATTCCTCCCCCTCCCCAGTCCCTCCCAGGCTTGCGCGAATCAGCTGTATGGCGGCGCAAGCGCTGGGAGGGAGGGGGAGAAGCAGAATGCGGCAGCCCACTCAGGGGAGGTGGAGGTGAGTGCGGGGCGGGGTGGGGAGCTGCTGGTGGGTGCTCAGCCCCCACCATTTTTTCCTATGCTCTGGTGGCTCTTTTTTTTCTCCGCCACCAGCTCTTGTTTTTTGTTTTTTTGCTCCGCCGGTGCCCCTTCCTTCCCCCCCCTTCCCAATATTTCATGTCTCTCATTTGGTCACCCTAGTGCCCAATGTGGCTAAGGCATGGAAATGGCAAGTTGCTGCATTCTGTTCCAGCTAGAGCCGGTGCATTGTCTTCATATTCAGTGAGTTACAGCAGTCCAGCCTGCAGGTGACAAATGTATGGATCACTGTGGCCAGTTTCTCATTGGGGAGAAAGGGATGAAATTTCATAGCAAACTGGAAGTGAAAGCAGGCAGTTTTGGAAACTGATCCTCCTTTTTCATCCAAGTTTAGTGAATAGTTAAACAAGACCCTGAGGCTTTGCACCACTTTGACTAATGGGGACCGCCTGACTTTGGTGAAAGGTGGAGATACCATCTTGGCCAGTGTTGGCTCTTGGAAGTGTCTCCCCTTTGCACCCAGCATTACTTTGGTCTTGCCTGGTGTCAGCTTAAGCAGCTGCTCTTCATCCAAGAACTAATTTCTTGCAGGCATTCTGACATTTTAGTAGTGGTGGTTGAGTGTCCTCCTCTTGGCAGTTAAACCCACTACATATCACTATCTCTCCCAGTGGTAGATATGTAGCTATTGAAGATCAGCAGGAATAGTATGGGTCCCTGCAAGGCCCCGCAGATGGGGACATTTGGAGAGGAGAACACCACCCTAAGTTCTGTTGGAGAGGAGTGGTTGGAACCATTGTAGTGCTGGGCTATATACTCCTGTTGTGTCATGTAGGTGTGGTAATACCTTGTGGTCCCTACCTTTTTTAGTGCCACTAGAGCGGTCTCTGCTGTGCCCTGCTCTGAACCCTGATTGTGAGGCCTCCAGGATGTTGGCTGATATCACATGTTGATGAAGTTTGATGGTTAGTACTTGCTCAATTATTTTGCCCAGGAGTCGAAGCTTGGCCTAAAACTGGACAAATCAGAGTTAGAGGAATGCTAATCATGCACTCCTGCCCAGGGCCGGCTCCAGGCACCAGGCTACCAAGCACATGCTTGGGGTGGCACCTGGAGAGGGGCGGCGCTCTGGCCGATCAGGGAGAGCGGGGCCGCGGCCCGGCTCTCCGCCCTCCTCCCTGCGCTCTGGCCGGTCGGGGAGAGCGGGGCCACGGCTGGGCTCGCCCCCGACCCCTGCCGCGCTCCCCGCCCGGGGGCCGGGGGCGGCGGGACGCTTTTTTGCCTAGGGCGGCAAAAAAGCCAGAGCCGGCCCTGCTCCTGCCTCAGATGGCCAAACAAATAGTGATTGAATAGCATTACTATCCATGCAGTGCTTCAAATTTTCTACTCCACTTACCCAGCCCTACTGTTAGACTGCTCTGATTTGACCATATGTCTCCACACATCTGTTACATGACTGGAAGAATTTGGCATACTATTATTTTAACTTCTGTACTGCCCCATAATGTTAATCTGGAGGGTATTTTGCTTTATACACAGTTATATGATAACACCCATGGTTCACTGTTTGTGGTGACTACATGACTATGCATATTCACCATTTAAAGGTATCTTGATCCTAATAAATGCTAACAAGAAAGAAGGCCAAAACTGGAAGTGCTCCCAGAAGAGAACATTACATCTGTCTTACATCATGGTGTGCACATCACCACAGAACGTTTACCTGATGGTTACATGGGATATTCCTCACACCTAACTTTATAAATTTTTGTATTCTGGTTTATTGATGTTTATTTCTTATTTATGATTCACACTTCCATTTTGGTAAAGACACAGCTAACTAACAAGTATCCTTTTACAGATTTTTAAGGCCAGAGAGTACCATTATGATCATCTAGTCCGACCTCCTGCATAATATTACCATACTGACCTTCAAGAGTTTCTCCAGATTTCATAGGTTCCTGTTTTTGAAAATGGTGGCCTTAAAAAAAATTGTGCCCCAAAATCCTTACAAGGCACCTAAATAAGTGTTCTAATTTTCAGAAATGCTGAGCTCTCAGCAGCAACCATTCAATGGGATCTGCAAGTACTGTACTCCACACCTCTAAAATCAGACCATTACTAACTAATCCTCATAACACTCCCAGGAGTTAAAGATGAAGGAATAGAAGCATTTGGTAAGGCCCACAGATAGAGTAAGAATTCAGAAATGCAGGACTCCCATTACTGTTCTCAGAATCCTAGCTTCATGTGTTGAGTATAATACAAGCCAGGATGTACACAACTCAGTTTCAGTTTGCAGTTTAAGAAAAGCTTCTTGTTTTTACTGTAAAATACTCAGACTCCACCAATAAGGCTGCAGATTGTCATCATTCACATATTTAAACACTTGTAGATAATGATAAAGAAACACAGAGTTTGCATCTCTAAAATAGGAGGAGGTGAGGCTGTTTTGAGAAAGCAGACAGAGTGTGAACACTAAGCATTAAAAAGTGTCAAGAAAATACTTCACAGATGGAAAACAGAGACTTTGGTTGGACTGCAAATTGTATTCAGAGTCACTGGAGGGCTCAGCTTCAGTAACGGATCCAGAATAAATTATAATAAATTCTTGTAGTCCAAATTAGAGCAGAAGCTGAATGGGTATTTCCAAAGGGGGTGATAATTCCCGAAGAGGTCAACTTGACAAAATTCGTTTTTTTTTCAGCTTTTCTTTTTCTGCATCTCTTTAAAGAATGACAAGAAGTTCAAAGAACATTCTGCAGAAAATGGCTGCTAAGCAAAGCCATCTATAATTGATCAATGACTGTTGTGTAGAGATTATCAAAAATAAAATGCAGGGAGTTTCCATTGGAAAATTTAAACTTTTCATCAAAAACAACAAAACCTGCTTTCTCCTCATTAAAACTTTTCTTCTAATCATAGGATTGTATGTATATGGGAGATAGCATGCTGATTTTTCTCCCAGGCAAATGTGTACCAGGCAGCCCTCCACGTTAGTCAGTATGTGCATAGTCTTTGTGAGAAGAGCAAACAGATTTTGCAATGTTAGTAGTGTGACAAGGTCTACATATAAAAAAGACATTGGGAAATTTTAGGCTGGATTCTCAGATGTTGTAAATCCACCATTGACTTCAGTTGAGATATATTGATTTATAATACCTGAGAATTTGGCCCTCCATCTTTTTGCTGACCTTGCAAATAGGTAAACAAGAATTATTGTTGTGCTTGATGACAAATGGAGTGTGTGTTACAGCTTGGTGAGGGAGTTGAAGTTAAAAGAATAAATTCTACTTGCTGTGATTTCCGTAGGCTGAATTTTACCCTCCTGATCAGCAATTGTCTGATTCACTAGGAGCGTTTGGATGAAAGATCTGATAGGCACTGTGTCTTGAGAAAAGACTAGGGATATAAAATTTGGGGGGAATGTGTTTGCTCAGAGCGGAGGCTAACATTTTCAAACCAGGGTGCCTAAAGGCAGATTTCTAAGTCCATGTTTAGGAAGCTAAATAAAAGTGGTCTGATTTTCAAAAGTGCTGAAAATCCGCAGGTCCCTCTGTCTTCTGCAGATCAAATCATTTATATTTGGATGCCTGAATATGGATCCAGGAATCTAACTATAGGCACCCAGGGTTAGATTAGCTTGCAACATCCAAGCTCTTTTTGTGCGCATACTCCTTAGCCCGTACAAATGTTTTAAAACGTCCTTTTGAGCATTATCACCCGCTACAGCAAATGATAGACTCTGTTGCCTGAATGTGTAGGAATCTTCAGCCCCATTTGGAGAAATTCTGTCATTTGCAAGTGATAAAGTCTCTGTAGAAGCACAAAGAATTCCTGTATAATGTAGAAATCATAGAAGAATGCAAATATTTCTTAGGCCTGGTCCACACTAAGCCCCCAGTTCGAACTAAGATACACAACTTCAGCTACGTGAATAACGTAGCTGAAGTCGAAGTATCTTAGTTCGAACTTAAAGGTACTTACTGCGGGTCCACACGCGGCAGGCAGGCTCCCCAGTCGGCGCCGCCTACTCCTCTCACAGAGCAGGATTACTGGCGTCGACGGCGAGGACTTCCGGGATTGATTTGTCGCGTTTAGACAAGACGCGATAAATCGATCCCAGAAGATCGATTGCTTGCCGCCGAACCAGCCGGTAAGTATAGACATACCCTTAGGAAACTGTCATATGCATACTTGAAATTTTAAAAAGGCATTGAAGGATTTGTGGGCCAAATCCTGAAGTATTGGCTCAATCCTTGCTCATACAATCTCTCATTGGACCACATTACCTTCATTGGAGTTACACCTATTTCTAAGGTCCTGATCAAAAGCCCATTGAAGTCAATGGGGGACTTTTGCAGACTTCGGATCAAGACCTAAGAGCAGAAATTGGCCTACAGACTTTAGTGGGAGTTTACCCTAATAAGGAGTTCAGGATTTTGCTCTGTATGTTAAAAGCAGACAGATCTTGCAACTGTAATAGAGAGTGATATTTATTATTTTGCCGTGCAATTTGATTTTTAAAGCCTGGAGCCGGACGAAGCAATTTGATAATCTGAATTAATGTTATGCTCATTATAAAACAGTAATTTTAAAGAGCTTTTCCCGCTCTCACCCTTAGGCAGAAGAAGAGAGAGATGATATGGAGAGAGTAAAGCTGGATAATAAAAGAATTCTCTTCAATCTCTTGCCAGCACATGTTGCACAGCACTTTCTTATGTCTAACCCTAGGAACATGGTAAGGCTATGGGGGGAAAAATAAGCACGTAATGATATGCATGATTTTTGTGTGACATCCAGGTCAGGGAAATTATATATTTTCTTAAAAGCTTGAAACATTTACATTTTATACACATTAAATTGAATAGTTCTGGTAAAAGCCATTGTCAGATGTCAGTTCAGGGTTAGTTTCGCTTTCTCGGTAGCATTCACCTTTTCTGAAGGACTTAAGTACAATACCGTTCAGGTGAATGCAGTGTCATTCCGCATCAATGCAGTTGAGTGCCTACATGCCAATTTCTTTTCCAATCAAGTCAAAAGATCAGAGTTTATTACAGTCTTCCACTGAGATCAGTTTGGTTCTGAATAGAATATAGTGTGACATGGCAGACGCTTCCAGTTGAGCCACTCAAGGTTCTTGAAATGTGCCTCATTTACAAAAACAGAAATTGAAAAGTCAAAATAAGGAATTCTACACACTCTAGAAGGACGCAGTAACTTTGAGTGTGAAAACTAATCTTAAATCTTGGGCAAGGGAACAAACTGCTACAGGATAGCGTGGAATCATGATAATTGGGAATACTTGAGATTAGAATAATAATTAATAATAATTAATATCTAGGCACCTATTTTTTAAAGAAAGAGTGTGGGAGTAATTAAATCCTGTAGTAATGCAGGGGATGGACCAGTTGACCAACTAATGACACTATGAATTATTACTGTTATTGCTAGTGTTGCAATAGCACCTAGAAGGCCCAGTCTGAGGTCAGCATCCCATTATGCTAGGTAGTAAATGTGAAATTCATAAAAATGTTTAGGGCTTCCTTATGGTTGCCCCAATGCAGCTTTCATGGCGGGGGAGGGGAATTGTGCAGAGAGTTCCTTACCCACCTCCCACACCTCCATTGCACATCTGTAGGGAAATGTGGGTGTAGGGGAAGGTGCTAAAGCTACGGGCAGAACTAATGGACCCAGCTTGGCATTAGTTATGGCCCAGTGTGAGGGTAAGTCCAAGGCCCTGCCCTTCCCCATCCCAGACAGCTGCACCGCTGGGCTCATACTGCACACATTGACTAAATGGAAAAAGGAGCAGCTCTCCCACAGGCACCAGTGCTCCAGCAATACTTCTGCTGCCTATCCCCCGTCTGGCCCAGCCTCAGGAGAGGCATGATTGAGCTCTTATAATTATTTGTTGTATGAACGCAATGCATGCGTGGACTGTATTTATGTCTCACAGTAAAAAGATGGTGGAGCAAATAAATAGATACAACCCTATAGATCTTCCCAGCTCAAAGCCTCAATACTCTGGTTGTGTGTTGAGTGAAGGACTTGGTTCTATATGTAATATCTTTTAACAGGAGGAAGTTGTCCCTTCCTCCCTTGGCCTGCTCCGTGGTAGCAAAGCCACTCTTTAGTGGCTACAGCGTCTTCAGTGCTGCAGTAGCCCGTACAGCCACTGTTGCTCCCCTTTCACAGGCAAGAATAGCCAGTGAACCTGCACAGTCTTTCTTTGCTTTTATCACACACCTTGCTTCAAGCTCCCGTCTCTCAAGCATGCAACCTTCTAGGAGTTCTGTAAATCCAAAATTACACTGCTTGTGCTGCATCTCAGCCCTCTACACTTCCCAGGGGAAGGGGTGGAAAATGAGGCAGGACATGTCACAGGAAATAAAACAACGTTCTATGACCTGTTTCATTTATAGGACAGAGCTTGGTAAACATTATGGAATTTCTCTTTAACAGAAGTAAATCTGAGGTCAAGAAATCACAAGGATGATACTGCCTGTTTATGTCAAATTCTAATTTTAAAAACCCATATAATTCAAAAATTGCAGGACCTTTATTACCAGTCATATTCACAAGTGGGAGTGATGTTTGCTTCCATCCCAAATTTCAACGATTTCTACATTGAACTGGATGGCAATAACATGGGAGTGGAGTGTTTACGCCTCTTAAATGAAATTATTGCCGATTTTGATGAGGTAAGGTCTAAACTCTCTGTCATTTGATCTTACTGAGTCCACCAGACTTCTGCCAATTCAAGATTATTTGTGGAAAATTCCTCTTAGTTTGGCTATCTATTAATGTGACTCTGTAAACATCTGATTTCAGTGGGAGTTAGGAATCTAGGTGCTTTTGTAGATCCCATTAGGCACCCATATGCCTCTATACATGCTTAAATATTTCATAAAATCTGGCCCAAAATGCCCTTAAAAACATTTATGTCTGATGCGGCTCCCACAGAAGTCACTGAGAATATTTCCACTGCCTTGAATGGGAACAAGACTGGGCTTATAAAGACTGAAGTGGTTTATCAACTTTAATATGCACATATTATCTGATAGCTATGGTTTGTTGTCTAAAATATTATGTAATGTTTAACAGTTTTATGTTTTAAACAAAGCTTCTGGACAAAGAATGTTATAAGGACATAGAAAAGATCAAGACAATTGGCAGTACATATATGGCAGCTGTAGGACTTGTACCAACTACAGGAACTAAGGTAAGCTGGTCACACAGTAAAATGAAAGACTCTGTGTACTCCATGTGCAAATGATGTTAAGTCAGTCTCCAACTGAACAACTAAACACCATCAGTCATAAAAATATGGCTAGAAATAGAACTGATAACAGTTTGATTTCTTTGCAACAATTGAACCTTCTTTTACATCTGAAAAACAAACAATAACTTCAGACTCTAGAGATACAATGCGAGCATGGTGTGCTGAGCATTACTCACATGGTTAAGACTTGGGGCTTGATTCTGTGCTCCTCTGCACCTTATGGAGTTATCTTCACCAGTGCAAATTAAGTGTGAAAGCTACCCAAGCAGAATGGAAGTGTTTTACACCCACTTTGTACTCGTATCAGCTCCATAAGTGCAACAGAGAAGCAGGAAGTCCTGCAGTGACAGTTCCACCAGAATATAACTTAAGGATTGTTTGTTTGTTAAAGAGTCTGAGGCCAAATGTAGACATTGGTCTACATTTCCAGCCAAAAACCCAGAAACAGGGAGGGTAACTCAGGTATGATAGTTGAACGGCCATTCTCGTTCCTCCAAAACCTATCCATTTCCATCCTTCCCCTCATCCTTTCTCTAGCCCCAACCCCAGAGTTAAACTTTTTTTCCTTTTTAAATTTTAAATGACTTCAGAGCCATCTAGTTCTAAGCACAGTTCTGAGCATCTGCCCATGTGCACAGTTAGCCTGTGTAACCATGTGAACTTATTACAGCTACCCTTGTCCTCACCCCTCCACTTTTTCCTCCTATTATTTATTGTCTTATTTTAAATTACACTGTAAGCTTTTTGGGGCAGGGATCATGGTTTTCCAAGTGTTTGTACAAAAGCTAGCACAATGAGGGATCCTTTGGGCACTAACCTAGTATAAATCAGAATAATCACAGCAAGTCTGGAGTTGGACTTCTATATCAGAGACCGTGGTCAATGCATTTTAGCATGTACCCCCTAATTTGTCCATGCCTGATCTGATGTCCATGTCCATGAATCACAGAGGCACCCTTGAGTGAGCTGAAATAGAATTGCAGAATAACAGTGCACTGGAGGGCAAAAGGGCTAGAACGAGCCATGAACTTTCCAAGGAGACAATTAACCTTGTTAAATAAATAAAAAACAAGGCTACAGCTGAATCAATTATTGGGATCAGTTTGGAATATATCCCACATAATGAATATTCTGAGATTGTAGGATGCCTCTGATGCTTTTTTGCCGTTCCTAATTCTCTTCATTTCTGTGCTACTGTTAAACGAACGTAAATCCAAACCTACAGAGATGTATTTTTAAAATACTTGTGTGTCATAAAATTGTTGACTCTAATTGAGGTCCTGAGACAGGCAAAAATTGATCACTTGAATTTTGTATCAGTGTGATCTCAGGCAAACAAGCAGAGGCATATCAGTATGTCTGGTATAAATGCTCTTTGAACTAGAATCCCAAAAACAAGTGTGTTATTGGGTAACTCCAGCAGTGTATGTTCCAAAAGCTAAATATGTTTATCTCATGTATTGTATATTTGCTAGCAGAGGAGTTATTTGAATTAGTCCAGTACTGAAAATATTCACTCAAACGTCTATAGTAGAGATTTGAAGACCGGGGTCTTAGGCAGAACCTGAACTTGAGGAAAAAAAATACAAAGCCCAAGATGAGCAAACAAGGACAGAGGCGGAAAATGCCACTCAAAGCACAAACTCTGCTAAATAACAGAACAAATAAAGAAAAAGTAACTAAAGACTAAGAGAAAAGATAAAGAAAGTAAGGTATACCCAGGCACAATGGTTAAAATCATATAGAAATTCTCTTCAAAAATATCCTCATTATTTTTCCATAAAAACAGAGACCGTAAAGGCCAAAATTTTAGACAATGAGCTAGATTTTCAGTTCTGTTCTGCTCCCTTTGTGTTGTTCATGTGGTACAAAGAGAGTAGAAACTCCCTGTATATCACCTTATGGAGATTTCCTGGTATGAAGAAGTCCTCATCGGGCATAGGTGTAGCCAGCCTTTTATGTCCCTCCTCTTCCTCTCATTTTATCCAGTACTAGAGATGTGGAAGGAACACAGCCAGAGCTCTGGCAACCCCCATTTGGCATATGGTCCCTTAAGGATCATTGCCAGCTGATGTAAGTTAGTGCAGCCTCTAGGAAGCTCTCACCTACCCGGGGTCCAAGGTGGAACCAAGCACAGAATCAGGCTCCCTGACATTTACCCATCTCCTCTGTGCCAAGTGGATCTCAACTGCAACAGAAAATCTGACCCAGCCTTTAATTTTGCACTTCCAGGTTTGTGCCTAAAATAGATTGTGGTCACATCATTGTGGGTGCAGATAATTCTAAATGAGAGGTGTTAGACATTTGACTATCTGATGCACCCATAAATTGAGTAGCTAGATGTCTAAATCTTTTTTGTTCTTCTTTGAGTAGTGTCCCTATGGGAACTCCATGTGTCATGATGTGCATGTGCTCATTCACTCTTAATCAGAGACTTTCATCAGGAGCATCTGTAGATCCGTGCCTGCGCTCTAGACACCCTTGTGCCCTGATACTGTCGGAATATAGGGAGAAGCAGTCTCACTGCCACTCTAGTTCCTTCTCAACCGCCTGCAGCTTCAGATGGAGCATCACGGTATCCGTTAGCCAGCCATGTGCCTGGCTGTACCTCACTTTATTTATCTTTTATCTTAGTCTTTAGTTTTTCTTTATTTGTTCTGTTATTTAGCGGAGTTTGTGCTTTGAGCAGCATTTTCCACCTCTGTCCTTGTTTGCCCATCTTGGGTTTTGTATTTTTTTGCTCAAGTTCAGGTTCTGCCTAAGACTCCGGGCTTCAAACCCTGCCAGCAACAGACATTCAACAGAGAGACTCACATCCACTCCAAATGTAAGATCTGCTTAGGATTTAAAAGCAGATCTAAAAAACGGAGGGAAGTCAGATTTAAATTCCTGCCTATGGAGCACTCTCTGAGATCACAGGGTCCAAATCACCCAGATTTACTAAGAAAGTTGGCTCTTCTACAGCAACCTCTTAGTCAGCAACAGCCTTGAAATGCCCATTTTGACCCATTGGTAAAGGGTCTCTAAACTTTTTACCCCAGATCCTATGTTGTGCCTATCCCTGCACCCCCATCTTTATGAAGATCATCTCTCCCATTTCTTAACTTCCTGGGAGCTCATCACCTCAGACAGATGATGTCAAGCAGTCTAGAGAGGCTCACAAACATGGGAGCCAAGCTCTGGGCAGACTGTCAAGAAAGAGGGCACAAACTCCAAATAGGCTGTGTGTTCTGTCATTAGATTTCATCAACCAAGTACCAAGTGTGAACTCCACAAGCACTATAAAAGCCTTAGCAGGGAGTCACAGACAGTTCCCTTGGGCATTCCAGTCTGTATTGCCACCTGACAAGCTTACCTTTGTGATAAATGGCCCCTTACACCAAAAATCACAACAATATTCAGGTTACGCACAATCCCAAAGGATCAGTCACTCACCCCAGGTCAATTGCACCCCTGATCTCACCAAATACAAACCTTGTAGACAATCTTGTAATAAACTAACTAATTAACCAAGAAAATAAATAAGGGTTATTTACAAGGTTAAAGCAGATAAACGTACACAAAAGGTGATAGTAGCTGCTATATATGCAAGTTGTATATGTCCTTTAGTGATAACCCAAACTAAAAAAAGAACAGGAGTACTTGTGGCACCTTAGAGACTAACAAATATATTTAAGCATAAGCTTTCGTGGGCTACAACCCACTTCATCAGATGCATAGTTTTTGAGAGCTCATTCTTAATCTTTCCCAGTTTGCTGTATAGGATGCTGATCAGGTAGTTTCGCAGTTTCTTTGAGAGTGTGTGGCACAATCTCTCAGCATAGTTTGTGTGATATATAGATTGTAATGGATTTTTTACCTTTAGTCCTTTTGGTATGATGTCCATCTGTTTGCATTTGGAAA
Organism: Trachemys scripta elegans; assembly: GCF_013100865.1. NCBI lineage: Eukaryota > Metazoa > Chordata > Testudines > Emydidae > Trachemys > Trachemys scripta. Next base: position 97,647,772 of record NC_048299.1, read on the forward strand.
GGAAGATGATGTTTGTCTGTATCTGTATGAGTTTTTTCATTAAGTTGATGGATTTCCACTCCATACGGCTAAATTCAGCGCCTTGCATAATGACAGGTTTCAGAGTAGCAGCCGTGTTAGTCTGTATCCGCGAAAAGAACAGGAATACTTGTGGCACCCAAGGCCTGGTCTACACTGGGGGGGAGAGAGGGGGATCGAGCTAAGATACGCAACTTCAACTACGAGAATAGAGTAGCTGAAGTCGACGTATCTTAGATCTAATTAAAATTCCCACGCCACGAGGACGCGAAGTAAGTATCGACGGCTGCGGCTCCCCCATCGACTTTGTTTCCACCTCTCACACTGCTGGAGTTCAGCAGTCGACAGGAGAGCAATTGGGGATCGATTTATCGTGTCTACACTACACGCGATAAATCAATCCCTGATAGATCAATTGCTACCTGCCGATCCGGCGGGTAGTGTAGACGTACCCTTAGAGACTAACAAACCCAAACTAAACGGCTTGGTAATCCCTTGCTTATGCTTAGAAATATCGCCCTCTCCAAATCCCAAACAGCATAGTGATGATAATTTCTCCTTAACAGAAATTTTTATTCCCTTCCCCCAGCATTCAAGCTGAGATGGGACAAGGGCTTGTGCACATACCCTCTTCATGGATATAGAGGAAGCAATCAATAAAGTCTTATGTCCACTGATGTTCCACAATAGCTTGTCTGGTGCCTATAGGCCTTCTTTTGTTGAGGAGGAGATGACTCCTCTTGTGGTAAATTAGTATTTCACACTTGGTAATGCTTCTCTCCCGACTGTGGGGTTTTCAGACTTAGCAAACATTTTTATAGTTGCAGAGCAAACACTTAAATATTACCTTGTAACATGGAATACAGATATTATAAGTAAGATTAATACATTTAGCATCCTACAAGCATTTCATTAAGTCTAAACACTAACCACATTTTTATAACTCTAATATCTATTTAACTCTGCCAACACACAGGTGAGCCAGACTCGTTTCCAGCTATGCATTGTCAGTATTCCATGGCCTACGGACCTTGGCGTGAGCTGGCAGGTGGTGTGCCAGTGTCACAAACAGATCCTCAGAGTTATTTCTACAAGCTTTTCCATCCAGTTCAGCTCCTTACCACCTCCCATGGCTCCTCCCTCCCTCGTCAGGACCCCATCTTACAAAGACCTCTTAAGGCAGGAGCTCTAATCCCTGCTAGCTCTTGGGATGATCGAATCTGTTCCACCAGACTTGGTTGGGAAAAGCTTCTATTCCTGGTACTTCCTCATCCCCCCAAAAAAACACTGTAGAGTAATTCTGGACATGAGGATTTTAAACACTTTTGCCCACTCCCAACCGTTCGGAATGGTAACCCTAGAAACGATAATTCCCTCCCTAGGTCTGGGAGATTGGTCTGTTTCCCTGGACCTTCAAGATACTTATTTTCATGTTGTCATTCATCCGTCAAACAATCCCTGCGTGTTGTGGTAGGCAGGGATCATTGTCAGTATTGTGTCTTATCCTTAGGCCTTTCCATTGCCCAAAGGGTTCTTACCGAAGTTCTGTCAGCCACAGCAGCCTATCTGCACCAGATGGGCATAATCATCTTCCCCTCCCTGGACAATTGGCCCCTGAAAGGTTGTTTACTTATTGAAGCACAACAGCAATCAGCAAGGCCCTTTCTCTGTTTCACTGTCTGAGCTTCTGCCTCAATGTGGAAAAGCCTACTCTAACACCCACACGATGTATAGACAGGGGTGGAAGCGAGCCGGGGATGGGCAGCGACTTTAAAGCGCTGCCGCAGCAAAGGGCCCTGTCGCGCTTTAAGGTCCCTGCGCCATTGCCCCCCCACATCCCCGCAGCCTCCGACCGGGGACCACTCTGGACTTCCCCCAGCTAGACATGTCACATCCTCACCATGATGAACCCACCCAGTGAACTGCCTGCTCACCTATCACGATTCATCCCATGCCAGCTACCAAAGGCTTCCTGTGCAAACCTTCCTGCCTCCCCACCAAAACCATCCCCTGCACTGGCCCCTCCACCTCTCTCCCACCCTCTACAGTTGTTCCAAGCTTTTCACTTTGAAAATCTGTTCTACCTCTTCATATTTAATCTTGACATAATTCAGACTAAATCTCTACGAAGGAACTAGACCTTGAAGGGTCTGACCAGCCTTCACCTCCTACTGAAAGCAAGGGAGATAAGGCTTCTCCATTCCTCACAGGATTGAATCCAATCCTGCACTACTCAGGTCAACAGGAATGTTGTCAACAGGAGCAGCATGAAGCCCTCAGAACTCACTTAGCTAGCAAAAGCCCCAGTTATCAGTTACCACAGGAAGCAATGCTTACAGCTCTGAACAATAGCTGTTGCCCGGCAACAGAAACACTTTTTTCCACATCAATTTTGCTTTCCTGGCGTTTAATCATCTGTTTCTCCTCTCAAAAACACCTGAGGAAGGCAGGAATCCAGAGCATTTGAATTTCGGACAGAAAAGATGATGGTCAAAAGTAAGGACAGCTCTGTCTTGAAATTTAAGCTGATAGTAAGTCCTTGGTAAGTCATGTGCCAGAGCTGCAATGCTAATCCATAATAAATAGACAAAGAATGTCAATTACTGGAATATAGAAGGAGGAGCTTCATATAACGGCTTTGGCCACATCTGACTTGTTGTTGTGATCCTTTTTTCCCATTGAGTGTCTGTGTCTCCTGATTTGTCCCCATAACTCCCAGAAGTCAAAAAGAGAAACGAAAACAATTCAGCACTGGAGAAAATAATGCAAACATCCGAAACACAATTGAAAGTTCCATTTCACGTTTAGCAAAATAGTTTAGATGCAGTTGAGAATGAAGGGGTATGGCAGTGTTTCTTCTGGCTCATACTACTGTGTAAATCTAATATAAAATGTTATTTTGTATCTAGGCTAAAAAATCAGTTGATTCCCACTTGAGTACACTGGCAGATTTTGCAATAGAGATGTTTGACGTTCTTGATGAAATCAACTATCAGTCTTATAACGACTTTGTCCTCCGAGTTGGTAAGTCATGTATCTAGAGTTAGCCTATAAAACATAGCATTGCTGTTGGCTGCCTTCCCCATTTTATCTTAAGAGGTTCAGTAGTAGAGAATTGCCCATATATTTTAATGAAAATTGCTCATATTCATGCTCTTGAGTGAAACTTGGAGCCAGAAGAGTCTAGATCAATGGCCATTTTATCGTTAGCATGTTTGCACAACTGCCATTAATTTAAGGGGAGTTACACAGGCAGAAGGTGGGAATGAAAGCATCAAGATTAAGGGTGCTAGGCTTTATGTCCAGGACCAATTCCAGTTTGGTTAGTTACGTGATGCTTAGCTAAAATTGTTTTAGAGTTTCAATTGCATACGGTTAGCTTTCATTCCCTGTCATACTCTGTTCTCTAATATTGCTGTGCCTTGTTAAACTGCTGCAGAATTCCACTCCAGAGCTAGCTGTACTTCACTGGTGTGTGTACATGTTTTGTGTGCATATATAGTCTGTAAAATGCTTTGGAATCTTTGAGACCTTTCTTATGTTATCAAAAGGTTTCTTGCTTTTAGCTCATTTCCTCTCCTAGTTGCTGCAGCTTCTGCTTCCTCCAACAAATCAACCCATCCCCCGCTTCCTTCTTTAGCCCTTGCATGCCACACACACATTTCTCTCCTCCACATGAAGAATTGCACTGTGATCCTCACCCCTGGAAGCCAGTTCCCTTCTGCAGCCTTCATTGCTTCAGTGCCATCCCTCCTTCCAGCCCTTCCCCAACGGTAACTGCACGGCGTTCTCATCTCAGTGAAATCCTCTAATTTGACATGCTTCCCCCAGCCTCACCCCTTTTGTTTCCTCGCTCATTGGTTGAATTGTGCGCTCAAACTGGCGTGGATCAGTTGTGCACTTAAAGTGGAGCGGATACACTAGCAACCAAGTGGTGAAAGTGGTCATAGACCACGACATCAATAGTGAGGAGAGGCGAGTCATGCTACAGTCCTGAACTCCCCCACCGCCCAGCAACTGGAAGCTTTCCTCCATCACTGGTACAATGCCTTCCTCCAAAGTGTCCTTAGAAAACCACAGTGTGGCTGGCCATGCACAAGTGTGCAAGGGACAGACAGAGCACCACGATCCCTCTCCCCACTTAACTTGTGCAACTTCTCATGGGGAAGCCACAATTCTCATCCTTGCACAGGGCCTGAGACCATTAGAACCAACAGCTGTGCAAGAAACTGCAAAAGGCTGTAGGGTCATGCCGCTCCCCACTTCCACACTAGCTGGTGAAATCAGCATAGGGCCTGGGAGCTAATACTGTGCCCCCAAAAAGGAAATGTATGTGACAGTTCTGAGCGCTTCTCCCCTGATAGCACTCCCAGGGGAGCCTTTGTGCCTCTGCATGCAGAATATATCCCTAGTCTAGTGCTGGTATCAGAATTTCTCATGTGACCTGCTTCCCCCTGCCCCAACTCCTGATGTTTCCCAGCCTAATGGCGGTGCCTGGTCGGTGCACTCCCGCTTAGGAGGCTGTCTCTTAAAAACCACAGTAGAGCCCAAAAGAAGTAATCAAGGGTCAATAACCTCTTGCCATGACATGTGCTACTAAACAGCTGATACATTTTATGCCAGAGGTGATTCTTCCTCTCCTCCTCCTCCTCCCCCCAGGAAGATTGAAATTGAGAATTTCCCTCATGAGATTAGAACAGTTTTTTTAATTTGAGTTAAAATAATGTTACATTTCAGGTGAGCTCTGTGTGCCTGTATAGTTCAATTTCTAACACTCTTCGGGATCCTGTGTGTTGAAAAGCTATAATGTAAGATGATGCTATTGTGTACTATGACAGGTAAAAACACTGAAGTCATTTATGGCGAAACAGTTGGAAAGAGTGACTGTTTCTCTTAGATCTATATCACAGCACGTGAAGCAGCAACAACAAAATAAAAGCCATTGTTCTGATTTTAGGTATTAATGTTGGGCCTGTAGTGGCAGGAGTTATTGGGGCCAGAAGACCACAATACGATATCTGGGGCAACACTGTAAACGTTGCCAGCAGAATGGACAGTACTGGAGTGCAGGGTAAAATTCAGGTGAGTACATTCCAATCACTCTATATCAGTTTGAAGTTCCTGTTTATTAACAATCCTATGATTACATTTTCAAGGCTGCTTAGAAAGCTCAGCCTCAATCTCTTCATGTTTCTTATGAAGGTGGCAACATCCCCAAGGTGATTCAGGTGCCTGCTGTGTAGTTATTTTTCTGTTATCTGCTTCACTGCTTTGAAGTGGTGAAATCAAAGGATCAACAAACCACAAAGAGAGGTTTCCCCTTCAAATTCCTGCTGTGCTGTACTGCACTCCATTGGATTATAGGCCTGAATCTGCAGTCTTTACGCAGGCTAGTCACCCCCAAACTTCCACTTCACTCAGGGGAATTTTGCCTGAATAAGGACTACAGGATAAGGACCTATATCAGATTGTATTTAGTCACATCTTGTATAGCTTGTGGAATCTTTCTGGATGAAAGGCACCGCATGCTTGTAAAATATTATTAATCTTCGAGATTGTCCTGAAACAAAGCTGCAGCTCCCAGCACAGACTAAACTTTGGGGACGCCTGTATCTGAACTTCACATTTGGCCAAAATCTCTGTTGCTGTAAACTAGCTTCAATGACGCTGTGCTAGCTTGCACCACCGGAGAATTAGACCCTGTGTTTCTAAAGAGAGAATCAAAACCCCAGCTCTGAACGCCCCGGAACTTTGGAGATCTGAAATTTGCTCCTTAGGACCCATCTCATTATTCATTATTATAATTATTACCACCAAAGCACGTACTAGGGGAAACCAAAACCAATAGTTACTCATTCATTCCATGGAGCATCTTTCATCACAGTTAAAGTAAGTGCCATAGAGAAGTATAATTCTGTTTTCTTACTCTAGGATTAACCCTAGCTAATTGATAGGAATGGTAAAATATAATACTGGCTCTTCTTACCCACAGGTGACAGAAGAAGTTCAGCGGATATTAAAGAGGTGCACTTACGAGTTTGAGTGCCGAGGTAAAGTCAGTGTAAAGGGAAAAGGCGAAATGTTGACCTATTTTCTTGAAGGAAAGGCCAATGGAAATAATTCACAACCACGGTCTTTAAACTTAGAGCGGAAAATGTACTCCTACGGGAGAACAAACATTCAAACCAAACTGGGCACCAGTTGTCCGTCAGTGTCCTCAGTCGCCAGCTTTACTGTAAAAGCTGGGCTTGGAGCACTTCAAGCATCAACAACCCACACAAATCAAACATTACATTACCTTCCTTCTGTGCCAGCTGTGAAAGAAGCATAGAGCAGAGAAAATTTGGTTACGGCATTCGCAGTGAACCCAGAGAGCAGAGGTTGCCTGAATTTTCACCAGGAGGTCAAGGATCATAGGCCATGGCATCAACCAAGGATCACTACAACCCAACCAAAGAGAACTTGGGAACTGCATAAACGAACTCTTGGAATGGAACAAATAAGGGCTAGCAATTCTGTTAGGAAAAGTCCAAACCCAATTTTTTGGAAATAGGGAATATTTTCTTGGCATTTTTAAAGGATAAATGCTATAATTGAAAAAAGTGTACACGTGACACTGTATTTGTGTGTGTATATGTATATATTAAATCTATATATGCACATATACAAACACTCCTATATAGAGATAGATAATAGAGATTTATATATATATAAAATATGTATTTATTTACACATCCACCTGCAATGGCATAAGGGAGAGATTTCTCTTACCACCATATCCAGTATTGTTGGGTCTGAGGTTAGTAAAACTGCTATTAGGAAAGGAGGGTGAGATGATTGAAAATTATCTGGGGCTATAGCAAGCGTTATGGAAACCTTGCTCCACTGCTTGAAATAAGGAAAAAAGAATTCGTCAGCAACTGGTAAATGAAGGCTGAATTAAAGCCAACTGCTAAATTGAGGTATCTTTTAAGTTTTATTTGCATGTTCAGTAGCTTTGAATGCTTTCCAGTTACAATTACAGCACAATGCTATGAGCTAGACAAGAGACAGCGCTTAGGAATTTGACCAGATACTAATAAATGTTCTTTCCATTGACAAAGAAGGTTGCTAAAATACTGTCTTTCTGTAGGACATTTTGGCCTTGCCTGAAACAGAGGTGCCATCCTGCAAGCACAGCAATATGCTTATGCAATATAGAAACAATCTTTCCTGTTTTATGCACATTGCCAATTGTATTGAAGGTAGAGAACAGTGGGACATTCTCTTTATGCAGTAGCAGACTGAAGAAAAGAAAAAGCACAGATTTTCTTGCTTAGTGAGGATTTAGGCCTGTTTGAACCGTTCAAAGGGCTGACCAGTATCAGTTACAAATGTGCTGTTAGTATTGTTATATTTGTACATTTGCCAACATTTTTTTTAAAAAATTTGATGCCACCGTTTTATTATATATCCTAATTCAACACCAGGCTTGTTCTTCTTAGTTACACAATTACAGAAAGTATATACCTATTTTTGAAGATAGGACTCTGAAAGGCAAGCACATCAAACTTTCTCCAAATGACGATCACGTTGGTAAACTTCCCCTGAGTTTGAGGGCTGCTCTTAATTTGCATAAAAGGGAACATATTTCAGCCGCTCTTATGATCTCTAATAAACAGATGCAATCCACAAAGATTACCTGTCCCAGCATACAGTGTTTCATCTTGAGTCAAGATGATGTGGAATGCACTTATGTATTAAAGATGAGGACAGTGGGTCATCTTGCAGAGAGGCCTAGGCCACAGGTAGTCCAGGGATTGCTGCCACGCAACACTCCAAGGTACAGCCAGCACACACAAGTGAAATACACGTTGCCACTGGGAGAGGCTAGAAGCTAGTTTTGTTTAAAAAATATTTTTAAACGTGCAGAATGTACAACAGAACAAAACTGTTGTATTTGCTGTACAAGTTTCCTACTATCTAATGCACACGTTAGTTGCACAGTTCCCATCTCAGTGCAGAAGTTTGTTATTGACTTCAGTAGGAACAGGATCGGGTTTTAAATTCTGACTGTGACTCTGATACTAGAGGCTTTCTTTTTTTTTTTTTGGAATAGGCTTTTGTTATGGATAAATCTGTCTATCATCTTATACCACATCCATTACTGTGGTATCCAAGTTCTATAGGCCACTTCTTTTATAAACTGCCCATCCATATGCCAGTGTGCTTGCAATGATCTTTGCATTCACCCAAGAGTTCTGAAGCAACTCAAATATGAAATTGCAGAGCTTCTAACTTGTATGTAACCTATCACTGAAATCACTCTGTACCAGATGACTGGAAGATAGCTAATCTAATGCCAATTTTTAAAGAGGACTTCAGAGTAGATTCTAGCAATTACAGGCCAGTGAGCCTAACTTCAGTACCAGGCAAATTGGTAGAAACTGTAGTAAAGAACAAAAACACATAGAAAAACACAATTTGTTTGGGGAAGAGTCAACATGGCTTTTGTAAAGGGAAATCATGCCTCACCAATCTATTAGAATTTATTGGGAGAGTCAACAAGTATGTGATAAGAGTGATCCAGTCAATATCATGTACTTGGATTGTCAGGAAGCCTTTGACAAGGTCCCTCACCATAGGCTCTTAAGGAAACTAAGTAACCACGGGATAAGAGGGAAGGTCCTCTCGTGGATCAGTAACTGGTTGCAAGATAGGAAACAAAGAGTAGGAATAAATAGTGAGTTTTCACAATGGAGCGAAGTGAACAGTGGGGTCCCCCAGCCATCTGTACTGGGACCTGTGCTGTTCAACGTATTTATTAATAATCTGGAAAAGGGGGTGAATAATGAAGTTTCACGGTTTGCAGATGACACAAAATTATTCAAGATAGTTAAGTCCAAAGCAGACTGAGGAATTGCAAAGAGATCTCCAAAGCTGGGTGACTGGGCAACAAAATGGCAGATTAAATTTAGTGTTGCTAAATGCAACATAATGCACCTTGAAAAAATAATCCCAGCTGTACATATATAATGATGGGTTCTAAATTAGCTGTTCCCACCCAAGAAAGATCTCGGAATTACTTTGGATAGTTCTCTGAAAACTCCTGCTCAATGTGCAGCAGCAATCAAAAAGACTAATTATATCCTAGCAACTATTAGGAAGAGGATAAAAAAATAACACAGAAAATATCATAATGCCACTATATAAAACCATAGTATGCCCACACCTTGAATACTTTGTCCACTTCTAGTTGCCCCATCTCCAAAAGGATATAGTGGAACTGGAAAAGATTTCAGAGAAGGGCAACAAAGATTAACGGCTTCCATATGAGAAAAACGAAAAAGATTGGGGCTGTTCATCTTAGAAGAGAAATGACTAAGTGGGGATATGATAGAAGTCTATAAAATCATGAATGGTGTGGAAAAAAACAAAAACCAGGGGTCACCTGATAAAATTAGTAGGCAGCAGGTTTAATGCAAAGAAAAGGAAGTAGTTTTTCACACATTGCACAACTAATCTGTGGAACACATTGTCATGGGATGTTGTAATGTCAAAAAGCATAACTGGGTTAAAAAAATAACTGGGTAACTTCAGGGAGGATAGGTCTGTCGATGGCTATTAACCGGGATGGTCAGGGACGCCAACCCTAAATCTCTGACTGCCAGAAGCTAGCAGTGGAAGATGGGTGGATCACTCCACAATTTCCCATTCTGTACACCCCCCCTAAACCTCTGCCATGGACCACTCTTGGAGACAGGATACTGGGCCTGCCCACTATAGGAGCTCTTTGGTTCTTATTTTAAAGGGTTTTTAATGGGGTCTCTTTATGGACAAATGTTGCAGAGTGTGGGAGTAAACATGATGAAGTTTGTTTTCAGCTTTCCATGTAGCCAAAACAATGCTATATTCTGTATCCTGGATTTGCAGACATCATTTTATTCATTGCTGTAGCGATTTTCAGTGTGTGAGTACAGAGATTGAAAGGCTAGATTTGCAGTTAAAGCACTGAACTAGATTGATCTGATTCAATTCCAGGCTCCGCCACAGATTTCCTGTGTGACCTTGGCCTAGTCACTTCATCTCTGTGTAGTTCTGTCTGCAGATTGTGGATAATAATAGTTCCCCGCCTCACAAGGGTGTTGCTGGGAATAAAATCATTAATTCACATACTATGATGATGAGGGCCTTCTAAGTAAACAGATCACACACATTAGCCAGAACAAAAAATTGCATAATTTAAATTGAAGCAAACTGTATTAATGCAACATTGAGATTGTATTGTTCAAATAAAAAGTTGTCAGGAAAGGTTGAGGTTCCAAAGCTATGAGAACTTGGTCACATTGCATATCCTGTATGGTTTATAATATGCATTTTTATGAAGTAAACTAACCTATGTTAAGCTAGACATTTAACCAAAATGGAAAATTCTGTATAGGTGCAATACCATCCGTTAACTTATGCACTTACTGACGTTGTGAGTTAAACCATACAGTTAGGGTCATTCATTCCTACTACAATTCCAGTTATGTCAAATTAAAACCATTTTTTTTTCATTTATTATTACTTTTAGTAGTAAAATTACTGTAGCACCAGGAGCCCCAGTCACAGACCAGGACTCCACTGCGCCCGGTGCTGTAGAAACAGAACAATAAGCCAGTCTCTGGCCCCAAAAACTTACAATCTAAATAATTGTCTAGGATGTGTAAAAGCAAGAAATATGAAGGGGAAATGGCCTTCGCATCTAATGTCACTGAGGTGATAGAGTGAGGAAGAGTGAATTCCTCCCTTTGCTGCTGTTGTAGTTGGGGGCAATTCTGCAACGCTGGTTTAACAAGGCAGCAGTACATCGGTTTACATTGTGATGGCTGCATCTTCCCAGTGGAAAAAACAGAGGGTTTAAAAATTAAAACAGAGTTACAATAGAAACTGTTTTGCAGCCATTACAGCAGGACTACGAGGTACCCACTCTACTAATGTTGTATTAAAAGTGTATTTTTGCCTTTCTGCTCTCATTTCCTGTTTGTCTGACTTTCCCAGTTTAATTTCTCTCTCTGTACATTTTTGTATCCTCTTTCAAATGACATATTTCTGTAGTCTCTCCACCCTTTTACATTCCCATGTATGCCTTTAGCAAGCTTTATGCAGGAAAGATAATAGCAGTAATAACTGTGCTCAGCCCACAAAAGCATGTGATTCTTGACAAATTTAAGAAATGTCCTTACGTTTCTTTGTGGCAACCATCTGAAGATAATAACTGGCCTGATCCAAAGGCCATGGAAGTAAATATAAAGCTTCCATTGATTTCAGTGGGCTTTGGATCAGGGTGCATTTCACCTATATTAGATTTATTATTTTTTCAATTCATGCTCTGAGGTTTTGCACTGGATGATCTTGCTGTAGCCCCATTAAGGGGTCAGTGCTGCCCTTTGATACACATATGTACTTCCCATTTGAATTAAGGGAAGTTACATGGACATATCATGGGCAGAATAGTGTCCTAAGTTTACATTTATTCTTGTGTAGCTGTTGGCTTGAAGACTTAACTGGGAGGAGCCCTACAATAAACTGGTGCCAGTTTTGGCAAGATGTCGTTAATGTCTGTCAATGCAAGCACAATATTTCACATCAGTTTGCATGTTTTCTCTTAAGATAATAGTAATAATTTTAAAGTCTTTCATTCTTTACATAAGCAGATAAACATCAGAGGTCTTCAAACTTCCTTCTCTCTTGGGAACTAATTTCAAAATGTTCCTATGTTACAATTATGTTTAAATGATTATTTTTTATTCTGCCATGATTACAAACTGGCATTCAGCTGAATTACTGGCTAGATATTTCCAAACATTTAACACACGGATCGATTAAAAAGCCATTTTACCCAACAGGTAAAGTGCATTGTTTCTTTGTAGATGTTCTCACCTGTGAGTATTGACATTCCATTACCATCACCTGAAAAACAAGCACACTCTTGTAATAGTGAGCTCTGCTCCCTTTAGGTGAGATTTTGGGAGAGCCTGAACTTTCAGCTATCAGGCCTGAACCTGCATTCTTTATGCAGCCAAAAGTTCAAATCAATGAGGGGTGTCGAAGGAGTTTAGTACTTGGCCCAGTGCGTGCCAGATTGTGCTTTTGGTTATACTAAGGTAAATCTCCAGTAACGCCGTTGAAGTTGCTCCTTATTTACAACAGTGTAACAGAGTAGATTACAGACTTAAATGTCTTTCCCATTTTTGCCTGTATCGTAAGTATAAGGCAAAGAAAGTATTTGGGAAACATCTGTCTGTTTTTGTCCTATGCCATTTCAAAACTGAGGAATTGAATATATTAGTAAGCGGTCAATATGAATAATTTTAATTCATTTGATTATCTGCTTGTAGCACAAGTTAAGCATTTACTCTACCATCAGCAAGTCCAAATTCTGTACATGTTCTGTCCAGTCAGGGGGACTATTTAGCCATAATGTTCTTTCTTCAAGTTACAGTTTTGTATTGCAGTGACAACCAACATTTTTTAATTTGTGATAAAACTGTATTATAATGCCTTATTTATTTGTAATCTTGTACAGTGTTAAACATTGGCCTTTCATGTATTATTCACTTAAGAGGTATTGTATGAAATTTTGTAAATAGTTTTAGCTATGACAGGTTATTGCATGTACACTTGTATAAAAAAAAAAGAAAAGGCACACTTTTAACAAATGTTAATGATTTTTGTAACAGAGGTTTTACATGCGCATGAAGATTATAAATCCTTTGGAAATTGACATCCTTTTGTTTTTCCTTGCAATCTACTGCATGCCACACATGCCTGACTTCAGTAAAACAAAAGAAAACAGTAAGTTTTTCCTAAATATTTTTGACATATCACTTTTGACGGAGTTTAATCCACTAGTTGCATGTGCATTCTGCAAAGCAAAAGCAAAATACAAACAGCAAAACAAAGAGAAACTGTAACCTAATAATCACGCCAACCTCAGTGTTGCTAAATCCATGTTATGCTATATGAATTGTGCTATCAACATCTATGCTATCTTTTAAAAAGTACCTTTTGGTCATTAGAAGCAATAAATTAAACACCATTTACTGTAAAATAAAAATGAATGGAAATATTAGTTTCTAACAGTGTAACAAGTCTGGCATTCAACAGGTACTGTTTGATTTAGGACAGGCATCAAGGGAGAAAGAGCCGTTGTCAAATTCATAAGTGCGGTGAACAGGCACAATTCATTTGAAGGGGAAAAAAGTAAATTTGGCCCATTGGTGTTACCCAGATTGTTTTTTAATGTAGTAATAAATACTAGTAGTTGTATCTGAGAAATGCACTATACAAATACATCATTTTCATATAAATATACATGTGTGTATATAATAAACATTTCATTCTATGGCCTTATTTTTTGACTCATGTTGCAAAATGAACCATAGTTCAAAATATAAGAGTGCTGCATATAATTGTGATAAAAAAATGCGTGAACTTGGCTTTTTTGTGTTGGTTTTTCTGGGACCTCCTGTATAAGGCACCAATCGTACTCCCACTGAAGTCAATGGCAAATCTCCCATTGGCTGCAATGGTGCAGTATCGGACCCTGAGCCAGCTTTTGATGTCAAGTGCATTTGTATAACAGATCAGAATCTGTCCCTTTCACTGATTGTAGTTTATGCTTCAAAGCAATTTAATCCCATTCAATGCAGGGAAGATGGGAAAGTTATTCCAAAGCCAATTTCCTATTCAATCTCTCATGAAAACTTTAAATCCTTATAATGTTGTGCTGTAATATCTGTTACTATAGCTAATAGTATTTGACAAACTATTTACACAACTGCAATTCTGCTACATAATAATTCAATAATATATTTGAGACCATTAACCACAGAACAGCACTGAGGCTGATGGAAGTGGAAAAAGTGTATGCACTATGTATAGTATACATATCTTATGCTGTGGGTTAACATGGACTTCTTACATTTTGCAGACTTTTATCTGGTATTATTATAGGGCTTGAAATCCTTTCACATGACTGCCTGGTTAATTAACACTAGTGTTTCTATAAGTAACCTTGTCATCTTAAATACAGACATCGATCCATGTATCTAAATTGGCTTCATTCATGAATCATTACATCCTATTGAATGACTGGCTTCATATGACAATTAAGGATTTTCTAAACCCATTTAATAGTATGTATAGATTAATTCATCTCAAATTCAGCATGTTTTTACTGTAAATGTGATATATTTGTTATGAGTAATAACAATCTGGACTCTTACACCTCTGCTTATCTCTTCCCCTATTCCCATCACCACCCTAACCCTCTTTTTTGCTTTCATATATTGCTTTCTCCCCTTTTCCATCTAATTTTCTCCCCTTCCTTACCAAGTGTTTGTACTACACCTTACACACATTCTCCTGTCACAGCCGTCCAACCTGCCCCATCACAGCCCATGTTGCTGGTAGTGTCATTTTAACTGGGAGCTGCCTGTTGGTCCTTATTTCCCTTTTTGATCTGCCAAACAGCACCTCAGAGGCTGACTAGCCTAGAATGGGCCAAACTGCAGCAAGGGCAAGGACTGGGAGGGCAATTAAAAAGAACAAAGCAGGAAGGGGGTCCAAAATGCTGAAGGGGATGAAAATCTATGTTAAAGAAAAGGAATAGTACTGGTTTGATCCTGCACCCTTTGAAGTTAGTTGTGAAATTCCCAGTGGATTTAGTGGTGCAGGGATCAGTGCTTAGGCCCCGATTCAGCAAGGTATTCAAGCATGTGCCTAGTTTCAAATGGATTTAGGCATGTGCTTAAAATTAAGCAACTGCTTAAGTGCTTAGCTGAATCAAGGCCAAATTTGTATTGTTTGCTTACATTTTCACAATAAAGTGTAAGATCTGTCAATAGGCTGGTTTTTCACCTGTATTCAGAATTTTAAACTAATTTGGAATGTTATTTTTCTCTTTTTTTAAATGTCTGTTTTATAATCACAATATTTCAGATTGTGGCTTAGCGCTGATTAATGTACATGGCCGATGTGCTGAAGCACTTGGCTTTGCTTGTGCCTTACCGTATGGTTTAGGGGACCAGTTCTCCTTTCCACTACTCCAGTTTTATCCACTGTGCTTCCATTGAAATCAAAGAAGTCACACCGTCTTAAAACTAGTGGAACAGAATGGAGAGTCAGGCCGCAGAGCTGTATCTGTATAGAGCATTTTTATCACTTCCTCCCCAATTTGATCTAGCACAAATACAACTGCACCAGTGCCATCAGTTGTGGAAGTGCTTGTGTTGGCCACACACAGGAATGTTTGCCACCATTATTGTTGTTATTTATCATTAAGGAGCCTGCTTTTAAAAAGTGTTCAGCTCCCATTTAGAAAGCTAAATAAGGGCCAGATTCTCCTAAATCCTCAGCATCCAACATGCTAATCTATTTTGAGAATCTGGCTAGTTATTTTGGTCCTAAATGGGGGAGCTGGCCCTATATTGTACAGAACAGACATCTTGATAAAAACACCTATTTCCAATCTACAGTAGCACTCTCACATTTATTAGCACCAATGTAACTGTATCTGTGCTAGACCAATGGTGTTAGAACTGCTAAAAATTCTCATTGTAGACTAGGCCAAGGTGTGCATTAATTACTGCTATTACACACTCCATTGTGTCTTACTGCTAAAGTGCCTGGCACATGACTTTTATCTCAGATGTGTTGATGCTGGGAGCAGTTATGACAGATTGGAATTAGCAAATTGAAGTCATTTTAGGCTATTGTAAAACTTGTATTATTCTCTAGACAACCTAGAGATTTTTTTTTCTTCACTTTCAGTTGGAAATCCAAGTGATAAATCAACGTGTTCTGATAAAATGTAGATTAATTTAAGGTTAATTGTGTGTACTATTAAATAAAATTACTTAATGTTTTTAAAGAGTAGCCCCAATAAAAACTTTCTCTCATTGTAACTCTTGCTTTTGCTTTGATAACCCATTGAACATTTACAGCCTGATTTTCAAAACTGTGTAACGGTAAATTGACTGCCTGATTTGCACGCACACACTGCAAATTTGTAACATTTGCATTTACAGATTTGGATTCAGCATATGCAAATAATGAGTTATCTGTGCATCCAGACAGGCAGTTAAACTCACAAGTAGGCAACCAGATAGGAAAGTCCTATAGAACTTAATAGGGGTGGAGCCAATAAGCTTCTATAGAAACTACTCTAAAAACAGAATTCAATAGAGAACATCCGTTCTTTAGAACTTTAAACCAATTTATAGAATTCCATAGCAACTAGCATGGACATAATTCTCTATGAAATTCTACAGGTGGTTCAGAAATTCTATAGATAGGTATAATTGTTAAATTCTATAAGTTTTTTTTCCATAAGCTGCAAATGACCAATTGTTGCACAGAATTGGTGTAATTGTATACAAAAATTAAGCATGCCATTTTGAAAATAAGGCACTGTAACATTTAAAAATAAAAATATGCCTTTCAAAATTACAGCTTTTGGGAACAAATTTTACCTAGCAAGCTAGAAATCCTGTAGCAACAACCCTTATTCTGCCCCCATATGGCCTTTGAGAGAAGACATTCTACAATCTTTCTGTGACAACTACCAAGGTAAAAAGAACAGGAGTACTTGTGGCACCTTAGAGACTAACAAATTTATTAGAGCATAAGCTTTTGTGGACTACAGCCCACTTCTTCGGATGCATACCAAGGTGTAATGTGTACTGCAGTCAGGAAGTGTGATTCACTTGTTGATGCATTTACACCTTTGATCCAGCAATGGTCATATGCACATACACTTGCACAGATTTATGCCTCCATTTGGGAACAGGGTGTGAAGCTGTTATCAGCCAGAACACAGGTGCATATTAATACAATAAATAATCATTTGGGGAGATCATTTTGCTTATACCAGAATTTGGCCGTAAGTATTATGTCTTACAGCAATGTATGTGTGTGTACATACTTTTTCATGCACAAAAATTTTTAACAGGAGTTAGTAGTACAGGTGCTATAACAACTTGTTTTTTAATGTTGCAGATTTACAGATCTTTGGCCTGCTTTCACGTTCATGTGAACATGCCCTTAACATTTTGAGTTTGTACAATATATTTTATATTGCAAGTGATTTTCTTTCAATGTTTGTAGCAGGCTTCACTGGGGGCCAGCGGGCCTAGTGGGCAGGCCACAGCTCAACAGTCTCTCAGAGCCTTGGAATGGCCTTGCCAGGCAGTCTGAGGGCCCAGCAGCCAAGTTACAGTCAGCGTGGTGCTCCTGGGGTTCTTGCTATCAGACAGAGGAGGAGGGAAGGGTAAGGGGACCCAGGCCCTTCTGCTCCACCAGCTCCCAGTCCAGGGCCCCAGAGGAAAGAGGGGAAAAAGAGTCTCAGCCCCCTCTTAGCTGATTCACCAGACCAGCCTCCCCTGGGCCCCTTCATACCTCCCTGGTTCTCTCTTCGCTTTGGGGCATAGTCCCAACATTCTGCTTCCCTTTCAGAAGGGTGTTCTTCACACAGTGTCAACAATTCAGATAATCAGCTGGTGCATCCCCATTTTTCCCTGGTCAGGGTGAAGGGGGGTCAGGCCTCTATTCTCCCAGTCAGGTCTTACTCACACTCCAGATCCTTCCCCTGTAGATCCCTGTGTCCCAAAAGGTCCAGACAGTCTGTTTCTCCTTCACTACTTGACTGTCCGAGTCCCCTTTTAAGTAGATCCTCCATTTGGAGCATGCTCTGCAGCTGCTGAGGTTCAGGGCCTTCTTGGCCCAATACTGCTCCTTCACTCCTTTAGCCTTAGTATCAGGTCTGTAAACCCCATCACAATGTTATACATATTTTTTCCTCCATTATCTTGAAAGAATTGTTGGTTTAAGTATGAACAAGTGTACTTATTGCATAACACTATGGGCCAAATTCTGCTCATTTTACTCACACAAATAGTCCCATTAAAGTTAATGAGGCTATTGACATGAGTAAGCTTTGTTGCCGTGTCTGTTCCCATTTATAAAGATTGTCCTTTTCAGAAGCACAGTAGTTGCTTGACTCTCTCGTATGACATTGTTGTTAACATGTATCGCTACACTCCTTTGCTGCATTTCCCTTACTCTAAAGCATTTTTAATATATGGCAGCCTACATGTATTTTTTAATTTTCAACTTTCCTTTTATTAAAACATATCCATTCTATATTGCTATTTATTAATTTCAACAGCTTGATTAGAGACCCTCAGTTAAATCTGGGCTCTGTGGAAGTCTATGGATTGACCTCAGTGGGGACAGGATTTCACCCCCTGATTTGAACTGTAAAGCAAAAATGCAATCTGAGTTAAACATAATTTGACATTATGGGTTGTCCCCATCTCCTACTAACTGGGCCGTTGGGAAGATTCGGTGTTTAGCACAAAACACAGCCAAATTCGGCAGATTCTGGCCCACAAAGTTTAATATGCCTTGTTTTAACATATGTTTCTCCTCTGAGAAATCCTCTGTATGTACCCTGGGTCTTTTAAAGTGTCCTAGATGTGTGTTTAAAGAGTGAGCTTGGCTCTGTGCAGAGAGCCAGCACGAGGGGTGAAAGCCTGATCCCATTAACGTCAATGGCAAGCCTCCCATTGACTTCAGTGGGGCCGAGATTTCACCCAACAACTATCCACCCCCTATGTGGTTCTCAAATAGGACTAAGGGCTTGTCTATATGGCAAGTAATTCCCTGGCAAGCGAGTGTGTGAATCTCCAGAACAGCAGCTTGCCATGTAACGTCCAGTGTGGACACTGTTACAGCTTGCTGAAGTTCCAGAGCGTGCCTTGGCCTACTGCACTTTCAAGTGTTGGTGAGTCTTTGTGCTAGCCTCTCCATGGGCTTGATTTCACCTCACAAGATAGCAAACAAACAATTATAAATGGTTGAATAGAAAAGGGTAGATGTGATGCACTATCCCTGCTTTCTGACTCCTGTGTCTGCTTTCTACCACAAACTGTCCCGCACCAAGCAGATAGCAAAAATTGAGCATATGTTTCACAATCAAAACTTGTCTGTCGTCAGATGACAGACAGCCATACTATCCATTGTAGCCTCATGGAATGCTTGAAAGTATCCCAAAGACATTTAAACTCCTATCCACAAATAGAGTGATGCTAAGAAGAAAGAGCCAGGTACACACACACACACACTCTCTTCAGAGGGTAACATAATTCTGCTTTGTGTATTAAGATATATATGATAATACATGCTTTGATGTGGCTTGTACACAGTGTGTATATTATTAGAGATAATTAGGAAAGCAGTAACGTGGCCCAAATGATATAGTGTAAGCAACTTGATTTTTTTTTTCTTCTGCTGAAAATACATAACATATGTAAAGCAATTTCAGAAATGATCATTTAGTCTGAGTGTTATGGGGATATTTTCCTCCAAAAATCAAAGCAAAGATTGATTTTGAACTGTGCAATTTTGGGATTAAAACTTCATTTATTATACTTTATTGTGAGCTAACTTGAATCCAGCCATTAAGTAAGAAGACCATGTTACAGTAATCTTATCTGCTGTTTTACCTGTACCACAGATGATTGCAGTAAATTCGATGTGGCTTCCAAACTAACTTGAATACTTTAATGAAAGTATTTGAGTTCATTATCACCACATATAATGTAATTCCATCCTTAATTATGGGAAGCCAATCAGACATTTTCCTCAGTTGTATTGGTATAAGAGACGCCAGAAGATCCTGTCAGCCTGATCCAAAATCCACTGCAATCAATGGAAGCATGAACTTCAATGGGATTTGTGTCAGGTTTTATATTAAGGGTCTGCTCCCCAAAGGGGTTTTTGCCATTGACTTCTATGGGAATAGAATGAGGCTCATTGTGTTGTAATAGAACATCTCTAGGTGAAAAACAACATGGATATTCATAGCTTTGAGAAATGGACTAATGGGCCAAGACGTCATTGTTTTCCAGCTACAGTAGCCCACTGATGCTTTAAAGAAATATTATACACACACACACATACACATATACTATATATATATATAAAATATTAATACAGTAACAACACTGGGTAACATCTAATGTTAGATTTGCATAAATACGGGTCTATTTTTATGTAAATAGAATACTGTAGAGTATCTTCCACTCTTTTTCAGCATTGTTAAATTTGAGAAGAGCAATTGAATATTTGTCCTATTTTTATGTTAAAAAGTGAATGGGCTGAAATGGTAAATGTGAATGTAAATTTCTTATTGCAACTTTTATACTGAGTGTTTGCACTATTATAATTTCTGAAATCTAAAAAAAAAATAAAGGAAAAATCTGCTTGAGTAAACAGCTGCTGTTTCTTTTACTACGTTCTATACATTCACCACACTAAACTGTGCTTCAGAGGGCTCACAGCGCTGCTTTTACATTTGCATTCTAAGAACTCAAATCTAGAATTGCCATTGTACATTCAGGATTGCCTTGGACTACAAAATCCTATGGGCCCAATCCGTCTCCCATTTTAGTCAATGGGAGTCTTTGCATTTACTACAACCGGAGCTAGCTCAGGCCATATGCTCCCATTTATTGAGCTATGCAAAGGGAAGTTCAAATACTGGCACCGTGCATCCAGGGAGAAGAGTAGAAGGGAAATGGCAGCTAGATCATATGCTGCCACCCTAACAGCAGTCCTTCCCTGCAAGTAACATGTATTTAGGGATCCATACAATGTTCAGAATGGGTGGAGCAGCTGCTGTGTATGGCAGATCCCAAAGGAAGTCTGTGCTGAGTGAATGCTGCATGAAGACAGTGGGCTGGTCCACACACAAAGCTGCACTGGGTTAAACAGAACTGGTTTAAAACCAGATTTAGTCACATTAGCACAAAACCCCTGTGTGGATGTTCTTAAACTGTAGCTTGTGCTTAAATCAGTCCCTTAGAGATTTAAGGCCCAGAATAGGGCAGGTTTTTAATCTGAAATAAGAGTGTTCACAGGAGGTGGTGGCAGTGCTTAAAAAGTGTGAAGACAAAGCCTTGATGCTATGTTCATGGTGTGAAAAAGTGATGGGTACTACCAGAAAGCTTTATTCATTAATGGCCTGTTCCAAAGCCCATTGAAAGCAGTTGGGTCTTTCCATTGACTGTGATGGAGCATTGATCATCCCCTAGAGGGAAAGTCTGAAGCTATTGAGAAGATAAGCATAAAGAATTTACACTGCTTTGAGGAAAATTCATGCTGCATTCACTCAAAATGAGGCCTAGATGCTGCCCTCTGATATATACAAACAATTCTCACATATGTTCAATGGGGGCAGGTGGGGCTCAACCAAGGCATGGGCAGCCAGAGATAGATAATGAAACACTATTCTCTTCTATCTTCCTAGTGTATGATGGGGGAAAGGTATAGCAAAGAAGCAGGTTTTGCATTTTGATCTGAAAGCTGAGCGTGTCTTTACTCTGCTTTGGGAAATGGGTCCTGTAGTCAGAGCTTAGCACTGCAGAAAAGGTGATCTCAGAGGTACCTTGGAGAGACTTGAAGTGTGGAGTCCCCTTGTGATGGAAACCAGTCAGGATTCATGTGAAGGATTCTTTATTCAGCATGCTGGACTGTAGTTCCCAGACAGACTAGCTTGTTACTTAAAGAACACAGCTTATGCTGCACAGTGATCACAACGACACTGAATGTAACGAAGTTACGTCTGATTTACCCTGGTATAAGTGAGAGGTGTAGTATCAGACCTTAAATAACCATTTATTTTCATTCATTTTTTCTATGGAGCAGATTGTCACCTGGTGTAAATCAGTGGAGCTCCACTGATGTCCATGGAGATATGCTGAGTTACACTAGCTAAAGAGCTGGCCTTTTGTGGTTGGAATTCTTTTCCACATAAGTACTTAATACCATTTTTTTTAATATTAAAATTTGTAACTTTCACAGAGTTTCTCTAAACAATCTCAGTGAGACACTTTAGCTCATGCATCTGTGCTGATTAATGACCTTGCTCAAGTACCTTGAACCTTGGGAACAGTTTGTTTCCTCTTGTGCCCCCCTACACAGCTGAGCTGGGTCAGTAGCATAATCACACGCTCTGAGATTTTTGTATTGCTTAAGTAATGAAGTACTACAGGCAGTGTGCTACATTGCAATTGGTTCATAGCCTCAAGTGATATTCTGGGACAGGAAAGCCAAACCACCCAAGGAGTGGAATAACACTTCTTGCTGTTATGAAATAGTTTTATACCTTTAAAATAAAAGAGAACATTCTGTGCATTGGCTGGGCATTATTGGTTGGTTGTCACTGGGTTATACCTATGTCAAAGCATGCCGGTTTTATCCAGAGTTCTGCAGCCATTTCTTGAATCAGTAGGTCAATTGGGTTCCCATTGCTGATGGTGGAACATGATGTGCTGTCGCATAATGGACTGGAACAGTTATACACATACTAATTATGGCCTATATGCTGGCTGGGGCTGCCCACACACACATACCCAAAATGCCACAGCTGGAAAGGGAACCACATGTCAAAAACTGTCACTGTGATTCTGGCTCCCTATCAGGCCCATGGAGTTGTGCAGGGTATACTTGAGGATGGGACTTAGGGAGCCTGGCTCACACGGTTTGGTGCATATGAGTCCTGACCTGATCCTACACACCCAGTCCCATGCAGATTATTCCTGCTGCTGGCAGCAGTAGTAATGTGCATAGGTTTACTGTATATGAGGCCAAGAACAGTCAGAATATATGTGCTTACATTAACAAGGCATCACTTGAGCCCATTGTTTGAAACAGGTTTATGCTGTTCTCATGGCTGAAGCCAGAATTTGGCCCAATATTATTATAGTTTGCTATATATTTAGGATGAATATTGACTGAATAGTATAGGTGTCTACTTTACATTTGTTCTTAGCTAGACATGGGCTGAATATACCAGTGGATGCATCAATAGAAACAGTTGGTACGGTTCTAGCAATTGACATGTCATACAAGTGTTGTTAAACTACAACAGATACGGATCCTCAGCTATTGTTTATCAGTGTAAAGCCAATGCCTTCATTGCAGTTACAGCATTTTACACCAGCTGAGGTTCTTGCCCATAGAATGTAAGGCCAGAAGGTACTGTTATGACCATGTAGTCTGATCTCCTACATAACACAGACCATAGAGACAGGTTTCAGACTGGTAGCCGTGTTAGTCTGTATCAGGTGCCACAAGGACTCCTCATTGTTTTTGCTATCAAATTTATTTGGGCACAAGTTTTCGTGGGCTAGAACCCACTTCATTGGATAAATGAAGTGAAAAATATAGGAGCAGGTATAAATAATGAAAGGGGTTGTTTTACCAAGTGTGAGGTCAGTCTAGTGAGATAAATCAATTAACAGCAGGATACCAAGGGAGGAAAAATAACTTTTGAAGTGGTAAGAGAGTGGCCCATTACAGACCGTTGACAAGAAGGTGTGAGTAACAGTAGGGAGAAATGAGTATTGGGGAAGTTAAGTTTAGGTTTTGTAATGACCCAACCCACTCCCAGTCTTTATTCAGGCCTAATCTGATGGTATCCAGTTTGCAAATTATTGCCAGTTCTGCAGCTTTACGATGGAGTCCATAAACCAGGGAATCCTGGACGCCCCGTCATCTCAGGCATTGGCACCTTGACTGCAGGATTTTCTGGCTATGTAGACTCTCTCCTCAGGCCCTATGCTACCAGCACTCCCAGCTATCTTCAAGACACCACTGACTTCCTGAGGAAACTACAATCTTTTGGTCATCTTCCAGAAAACACTATCCTAGCCACTATGGATGTAGAAACTCTCTACACCAACATTCCACACAAAGATGGACTACAAGCTGTCAGGAACAGTATCCCCGATAATGTCACGGCAAACCTGGTGGCTGAACTTTGTGACTTTGTCCTCACCCACAACTATTTCACATTTGGAAATAATTTATACCTTCAAGTCAGCGGAACTGCTATGGGTACTTGCATGGCCCCTCAGTATGCCAACATTTTTATGGCTGACTTAGAATAACGCTTCCTCAGATCTCTTCCCCTTACATCCCTACTCTACTTGCGCTACACTGATGACATCTTCATCATCTGGACCCATGGGAAGGAGGCCCTTGAGGAATTCCACCAAGATTTCAACGATTTCCACCATACCATCAACCTCAGCCTGGACCAGTCCACACAAGAAGTCCACTTCCTAGACACTACAGTGCTAATAAGTGATGGTCACATAAACACCATCCTATACCAGAAACCTATTGACTGCTATACTTACCTACATGCTTCCAGCTTTCATCCAGACCACATCACATGATCCATTGTCTACAGCCAAGCTCTAACATACAACCACATTTGCTCTGATCCCTCAGACAGAGACAAACGCCTACAGAATCTCTATCAAGCATTCTTAAAACTGCAATACCCACCTGGTGAAGTGAAAAAACAGATTGACAAAGCCAGAAGGGTACCAAGACGTCACCTACTAAAAGACAGACCAAGCAAAGAAAGTAACAGAACGCCACTAGCCATCACCTACAGCCCCCAGCTAAAACCTCTCCAGCGCATCATCAAGGATCTACAACCTATCCTGAAAGATGATCCCTCATTCTCACAGACCTTGGGAGTCAGGCCAGTCCTTGCCTACAGACAGCCCCCCAACCTGAAGCAAATACTCACCAGCAACTATACACCACACAACAAAAACACCAACCCAGGAACCAAACCCTGCTACAAACCCCGGTGCCAACTCTATCCACATATCTATTCAAGGGACACCATCATAGCACCTAACCACATCAGCCACACCATCCGGGGCTCATTCACCTGCACATCTACCAATGTGATATATGCCATCATGTGCCAGCAATGCCCCTCTGCCATGTACATTGGCTAAACCAGACAGTCTCTATGCAAAAGAATAAATGGACACAAATCTGACATCAGGAATCATAACATTCAAAAATCAGTAGGAGAACATTTCAACCTCCCTGGTTACTCAATAACAGACCTAAAAGTGGCAATTCTTCAACAAAAAAACTTCTAAAACAGACTCCAATGTGAAGCTGCAGAACTGGAATTAATTTGCAAACTGGATACCATCAGATTAGGCATGAATAAAGACTGGGAGTGGTTGGGTCATTACAAAACCTAAACTTAACTTCCCCAATACTTATTTCTCCCTACTGTTACTCACACCTTCTTGTCAACGGTCTGTAATGGGCCACTCTCTTACCACTTCAAAAGTCATTTTTTCTCCCTTGGTATCCTGCTGTTAATTGATTTATCTCATTAGACTGACCTCACACTTGATAAAGCAACTCCCATCCTTTCATTATTTATACCTGCTCCTGTATTTTTCACTTCATTTATTTGATGAAGTAGGTTCTAGCCCACAAAAGCTTCTGCCCAAATAAATGTCTTAGTCTCTAAGGTGCCACAAGGACTCCTCGTTGTTTTTACAGCCCATAGAATTTCACCCAGTAATTCCTGCATCTTTTCAACAATTCAGTGCATTTTAGATCTGGGTTACAGTCTGACCACTCAAATGTGACACAAACTTTTTTGTTTATTAGTAGCTGGAACAAAGTAATGAAAATCCATCACTTACTGGTCACTGAGAGAGTTGGAGTTTAGACATTTCTTTGGCATTGGTCAAACTGCACTCGTATTGTTGCCAAAGGTTTTGGAAGCATCACTGACTGTTTTCCCCTCAAACTCTATAGTTACTATGTATGTTCATTGAACTTTGGCAATAATATCCTGTGCTGCTTAGCAACACTGCCAACAGAATTAGAAGGGAGCAGTCACATCAGAAAATACACAGCAAGTACAGAGGAAGGATTCCTGTTGAACATTAACTACGGTTGACTTCAACTCTGTAGAACCATGTAGAAATTGTATAGGAGGTCAAGTAACACACAAACAATGTGAAGACAGAGCACTATGTGGCATGAAGCTCTGACAGAAATGGATGGGCACAATGTGTGAGTGAGATGGAGTTCATGCAGAGGAATCATTGACATCACTATAAAGCAGATGATGTATTGATTTTCAGAAGGTTAATGACCTGTACAACTATCAAATGGTGCCTAGGTCATTATCAGCAAGGTAATTAGACAAAAGAGGTCAAACACTAAGTAGCCAGCTCATAGGGCAAAATAAATATTTTCCCTTGATTGGCATTCCCTGTCATTTTAAAAACAACCACCTATGTATTACAATCCCCTTTTAATAAATTAAAAAGTGCCATAGTGATTTTATCCCATGATCCACTGAAAACATTTGAAGGCATTAAAAAAATCTTTAAATACATAAGACCCAATTCTCCTCCTGCAGACGCAAGTGGGGCTCCTAGTGAAATTATATATTTGAGGAGCATATTGGGCCATTGGGGTGTAGGTGGTAATAAAATACTCATTTCTGAGCTTGTACATGAATTTTTACCTCCCCCACCTAGCTCTGTCTATGCAATATATCTCACCTATGTGCTCTTCAATGCTTTGTTTATGCCAGTACTGGCAGCATATCAATCCAGAAAAGGTTCTGCTAGCAGGATGCTAACCTTTACTCCTTGGCTATGTAGGGATGTGGGGGAACCTAGGCCAAAATGGATGCCTAAAGTTAAAGGCAATTAAAGAGAAGATGTTCAAGAGTACAAAGGGCCGATAGGCACCCAGCTTCCAATGATTTTCAGACTCCATTTAAGCCTTTGAAATTTTTACCCTGAAGCCATATTTTGGCACCTAACTAAGGGGTGGAGGGCTTCTCCCCAAGGTTGCTGAGCATCTACAAAACCTATTGATTTCACCTTTGGCATGAAAGGGTCAATGCTATTCCTCAATAGACGATAGGCCACCAGAAGCAGGACCATCACCTTTATGTTGTTTAAAAAAAAAGGTTATTTGTGGCTATTTAAGGGTAACAGTGCCATGCAACTATTGACTGACTATGAGTTAAACATTTCAAAAGAAGCCAAAGCCCACCCTCCCCTCCCCAGCTCTTTAATGGCTAGCTGTTTTAGGAGCCTGTATCATTGTCAAATGAAATTTAGGTGCCTAGGAGACAACAGTGAATTGGACTTAGGCTCCTAAGTGCCTAAATCCTTAGCAACAATGAGTCTTAGGTTCCTAAATCTGTTAGACATTGTGACACTGAACACAACAATGCCTAAATATCTTTAAATACCTACTTCTAGGTGCCTTATGAGCTTGGGGAAGCTCTTTGGCCTGTGTAATACTGGAAGTCAGATGATCACAATGGTCTCATTGAAATTTGTGATTCTAAATCAGTCCTTTTTTAAAAAAAAAAAAAAAAAAAACATCACTCAGGGTCATGATTTTTAGGGCACCTAAATCTACAGGCAGGCACCTCTGAAAAATCCAACTAGGATCTTTAGGCACCTAAATACCTATCTAAATTACTTTTGAAAAATGGGACAGGATTCTAAATCACCTAGGCCCGTGACCTTAAAAATGTAGTTTTACTTCTTTCGTCATTTACTTTATTTCTTCTGTCTTCTTCTCCCCATCCCATTCCTGCCAGCTAGCTCATTTTTTTCTGCTGTATATTTGCTCTTGTTCTTGCCTCTCCCATCCATTCTACTTCTATTCTAGCTGTCATTGCATTATGTGCGTTCATGCTATGTTCTCCATCAAGCCCACCCTCCTCCCAGCCTCATTTTCATCTCTCCAAACTGAAGAGTGTCCACTGACATCACACCACAGACAGACGGTGAAGATGGCAATGGGGAATTGGAGAGGAGGAAGCAAGAGTCTTTTTTTTCTGCTGCATGGAAGATTTTGTTCTCCATGGGATCTGGAACCTTTGCACCAAAGGCCAGCAGAATGGTAGCATGAGCAATAGTGAAGGGACCATTCTAGGGGGTCTGACCTCCTGCATAACAGTCGAAGAACCTGACTTAGTACTTTCTAGTAGATGAGGGATGGTCCAGTGGTTTGGACACTATCCTAGCCCTTAACAAAGGTGGATTCAATTCTCTGCTTTACCTAAAGCTTCCTAAGTCACTTAAACCTGTTTTTTAGGCATTGCTGTTCTCAGCATAACAATACCTAACTGATTTAGGAGCCTAAGGGATTTAGGCACTTAGGACTCAAAAGCCCATAGACTGGCAATGGAATTCAGACTCCTAAGTGTCTAAATCTCTTTGGAAAATGAGATTTAGGTTCCTAAATCTGTTAGGAGGTGAGAGGCTGAGTGTGGCCACATTTAAGTTGCTTTAAAAATCTGAGCCTTAACTGCTAAGTCCCTATAAAATGGGGCTAATACTTGCCTGCCCCACAGGGATGTTGTGAGGATAAATACATTAAAGACTGTGAGGCACGTTGAGAGATATTGATAAAAAGCATTATATAAGAAATAGGTATTTTTGTTATAGCTGCATCAGGACCAAAGTTAGAGGCGAGTTCAACATGTGAAGTTTAGATGCCAATCTAAACCACCCCCCTCTGGCATGAGAAAGATCACAGTGGCCCTACTCTGAGCACAAACCCCTGCTTCCATTTCCCTCAAAAGAGACAAATCGGCAGATTAACCAATAGCAATACTCGCCTGCAAATCAGCACCGAAATTACCGAAAAACTCCCTTCTTGTGGGCATTCCAGAAAAGATGGGTCCTGAAAGAGGAATTGGAATAAAGCAAAGGGAAATGGTTTTGTGAAATGGAGTTCTATGCCTAGGGGGCAGTATGGAAAAAGACGCAGGTACAGGACAGAGTTATACAGAGGCTTGAGGCAAGGATGAAAAGTTTCAACTTGCTCTGATATACAATAAGAAATCAGTAAAGGGCTGCATAAGATATGTATACACAGCAAAAGCTGTGTGCAAGCTGGCTTACCTGAGCTAGCTTGAATCCAACTAGTATGGGTAACATTAATAGCGAAAACAGCACAGCCTAGGCTTCAGTGCAAGTAGTCCAAGTGGGACACAGGCCTGGGTATGAATGTGGCTTGCTAGCCCATGCTGTGTCCTCCTCGTCCCATCCTGCGGCTCCATGTAGATGTACCCATAGAATGAAGTGATGCAAAATTACTTAGAGCCACAAAATAATACTCAGAGCCTCAACTGCCTAGCATTACACAGTGATGTTTGCATCATAGCCCTGCTGAAACAAGCAACAATGTTGTGTCCCAGTGTGACACAGCACGGCAATAAAAACACGCCAATGCTATGTCGGGACATCACTCTCTGCACTGCACTATATAAGGAATTGACTTTCCAGCTCTCCAAGGTACAGTAACGACCTAGCTGGTTCTTTCACCAAGCCACAACACCTCGGGTTTGAAAAACTAACTACTAATATTCAAAATGAGGTAAGGGCTGGTCTACTTTCTCCTATGTTTGTTAAGAACTGAGGGCTTTACTCTGGGATTTTTGCCCAGCCACAAATGTCTCAAAACAGCTTTTGTTCAGTTCTCTAAATGTTCTTGTCAGGAACCTCCACTGGGAGTCTATGAAATAAATAGCTTATTCTGAACAAACTGCTTATTTTCAGGATGTTTACTTGTGCAAGCCATGTGATTGTGTGCCTCCATTTCTCAAGTTCTCTTTCAATTCCTGTGGGGCACATAACTTAAACCAAGCAGCTTGCCCCATATACTGACAGATTGTTATTCCTAAATGGCATCTCCTAGTTCTCTATTTATAGTGCAATTATTAATACAGCTAACAAGGGGTGATTTAGTGCTCTAAGATTAGGTTTGCTATACCTAGACTCCTCGGAACTGCAAGTTCAAATCCCAGCAAGGTCAACTCAGCCCTTCCTCCTTCTGTCATAGATTAAATACATTCCATGCACTTTAAAATGTGGGGGTCACTTGGATAAGACACTGAAATGAGGTCAGGTCTTGGCTGTGCTGTGTGGATATTACAGATCACATGGCACATTCTGAGAAGGGAGTTGGTTCAGTGTCCTTGTAAGTGGACCCCACCAACAAAGTTTGTTTTGCAATATCCTGTGCATAAGTTGTTTACCATCTTGCACCTCAGAGGTGGCTGTAGTTCAGTGGTGACACTGTGCATATATAATTTCTAAGGCTAAGATTTTGTCACAGATATTTTTAATAAAAGTCAGGGACAGGTCATGGGCAATAAAGAAAAATTCATGGAAGCACGTGACCTGTCCTTCACTTTTACTAAAAATATCCAGGGGGAGCTGCTGGGTCTTCACAACCCCCTCGGCGGCTGGGCAGCTGCAGGGGCCCCACTCAGAGCTCTGTGGGCTCCCACTGCCTATGGTGTCTCAGAGCTTTGGGATCCCCCATTGCCCACGGCAGCCGGGAGCTCTGGGGTCCCCCCCCCCGTTGCCCGCGGTGGCCAAGAGCTGCAGCCTACCCCAGCCATCTGCAGGAGCCAGGTGCAGCGGGGTACCCCCACCGCCCACGGCTGCCCGGAACTCTGGAGGCCCCTGCTACCCATGGTGGCTGGGAGCTGCGGAGTCCCCCTGCCGCCAGTGGTGGCTGGGAGCTCGGGGGGCCCCGCCACCATCAGCGGGGGGACTCTGCAGCTCTTGGCCACCACGGCCGAAGTCATGGAAGTCTCTGGAAGTTACAGATTCTGTTACTTCCATGACCTCCGTGACAAAATTGGAACCTTAATAAATTTCTAATAGGCACTGAAAGTTAAATTGGGTGCTATATGTAGACTCTATCATTTCAGTTCTGCACATTTCTCATTCAGGAACTGATATTTGGGGGGGCATTTTAAATTAAAATTATTATTTTTTTTAAATTAATGGAGATATCCTCTCTCCTAGAACTGGAAGAGACCTTGAAAGGTCATCAAGTCCAGCCCCCTGCCTTTACTAGCAGGACTAAATACTGATTTTGCCCCAGATCCCTAAGTAGCCCCCTCAAGGATTGAGCTCACAACCCTGGGTTTAGCAGGCCAATGCTCAAACCACTGAGCTATCCCACCCACTTATTTTAAGATAAAGATTTGCCATTTCCACAACTGAACATGTCCTTAGCCTACAAACTCTAGAAAGATTCTATCCCCAGTTCCCTGTGATGAGCCTCATTTTGTTTTTGTTTTTTCTTCTCTTTGAAATTTGGAGCAGATTAGAGGTGCCAAATTTGTGATTAGGGGAATTTAGAGGGTGAATTACCATCCCCCACTACAACAAAGGATTCTGGGAAGCTATTTGGGCTACAAGAGCCCAAATGTAGGTGAAACCTAAAACATCTGACTTGGAACCAAGAGAGTGATGCCAAACAAGTCTACTTGCGTTGAGTAGGTCCAGTAGGACTGGTAAAACTTTGTTTCGTAGATTTCAAGGCCAGAAGGGGACCACTGCAATACTTCAGTGTGACCTCCAGTATAACACAGGCCATGGAACTTCCCCAAAATAATTCCTATTGCAGGTCTTTTAGAAAAAACATCTAGTCTTCATTTTAAAATGATCAGTGACGGATAATCTGCTATGAACCTTGGTAAATTGTTCCAATAGTTAATTACTCTCACTGTTAAAAATTTACATCTTGTTTTCAGTCTGAATTTGTCTAGATGGAATTTGTCTAGCTGGCTTCATTACTGCCAAAACAATTAAAAGCTATGGAATGGTCCTCACACTAGAGACCCTAATGTTCCAGTATGTGTTGTTTTGGGTTGGTTTTTCTTTTGTCTCCTGTTTATCTGTTAAAATGAGTGATCTGGAGGGAGGGAATCTATCTGACTATAGCAAAAGACTTATCACACTTTATGGTTAGCCTCATCAGACACTTCTATTGGAAATGAAGTCTAGAACAGAACTCCAACTTTAGAAGAGAACTAATGTTCAATTTAATATAGTTAAACTTTAACCAATGCTTGTGATTATTTTATTTCTTTAATTAAAGTGCTTATTAGGGAAGGCTTTTTAAATTAGCTGCTAGTTACCCCTAAGTTTTATTAATTAAAAAGAATCCCACTTAATACTACTAGCTCTGTAACTACCTGAACTGGGCTTCTATAGAAACAAATATTATTTTCTTTTAAAATCATGATTTAATTAAAGGAAAAATATCTGTGGCTGCAGACACCTTTCATAGGGAAAAAAAAAGCAGCTCCTCTAATCTATAATGTCTATTACAATGCAGCAGAAACTAATTTTCTTTTAGAAAAGATATAACTGCAGAAAAGAAATGAAAGTAGTCCTGAGGAGAAATATCTTTAAAAGGATGTTTTAATGGTTTTTAAAGTGTTAATGTTCCTGATTCTCTAGGGCTTCTCATCCTGTGTTGCTTAACACCTGTGCAAAATGGGTGTAAAACTCTACTAAACCCAAATGTTAGTATTTGGCACAGGTGCAAAGGGTGGCAGGCAGCAGAGAATCGGGCCTCACTTCTTCAGTAGAAGAACTGATTGTTTTGTTGTTGTAAGATCTTTTTTGCTCTATTTTGTTTGGAGTGTAGACATTAGTTGGTTTAGTTTAAACAGCTGTTTAAATAGTTAAAACTACAAATTTTATAAAAGAACTGTTTTATAAAATACAAAATGTATAAGAACACTGACCCAATACTTGCATGACCTTCAAAAAAAAATTTATATCTATATCTATATCTATATATATATATATATATATATATATATATATATATCTATATATCTTAAAAAGTCAAAGGTTCCTCTGCAAGCATTTGTGGCATTATTAAGACCCCTATATTGTATATGGCTGTGCCTGGGCAGATTCCTACTACAGGGTCTGGCCAGAACACCTAAAGCAGAGACCAGAACTGCTTTTTTGCTTCTTCTTTAGGTGTTGGTGTTGTCTTCAGATCTTGCAGGATCCTGACATTAGGGCCTGGCAGGTAAGTAAAAGAAGGAATTATTTTCAAATACATTGACTTTATAGTCAATTTGAGCATAGCTGAATGCAGCATATGGTCTGATCCTGTCCCACTGAAATCAAGGAGAGTGTTGCCACTGACTTCGAGCTCTTGCTCAGAGTAGAGAGGAATATTCTCAGATTGTTAATTTCTTGGGTTTTCTCTCTTTTTATAGTGAAGTTTCACTTCTATAATTGGGTTACACTACACTGATTGACTTGGAATGGAGCAGTTATCCCTTACCACTGAAATTCTGCAATCTAAGTGGATTATTAGCTCTCTGTACTGACCTAGGAGGAACCTGAGTATCCCAACCACCATTATTTTAATGAATGTTTCAGGTATCCTGAAATATCTTTAAATAAATGAAGGTCCTAGTGTACAGCTCCACACCTGAGAGTTCCTCCTTCTCTTATTTTTTTTAAAAGAAAAGTGCATATATCAGTTGTGCAGTAAGCAATCTTCTAATGCTCCTTCCTTTTATTTTAAAATGACATTTCTTCAAACATTTCCAGTGCACTAGTCCTCAAAGAGGAGTAACTCCATGTAACTTCTGAGCACAAATAAAAGCACTTGGTAATATTTTTCTTTAAACACTTGGGTGATTTAAACTGCCCCCCCCCCCCCCCCCCCCCCCCCCCCCCGAATAATTCTTGGGCTGCAGATTGTTCTATTACAATGGAATATACATTTTGCAGTTCAAGCTACTTAATTAGCTTGTTATATATT
Organism: Trachemys scripta elegans; assembly: GCF_013100865.1. Taxonomy (NCBI): domain Eukaryota; kingdom Metazoa; phylum Chordata; order Testudines; family Emydidae; genus Trachemys; species Trachemys scripta. Next base: position 97,681,297 of record NC_048299.1, read on the forward strand.
TGACAGTACATTACACAAGTCAAAGTTGATGCTGTATTTAAATATGGCATTTAAGAGAGTAACAAACAAACAAATGCATAACTTGTGGCAGAGAATATACATGATAGAGTTTTACAATGAAAATGCCCTAATAGTGGCTTGCTCATGCCTAGTGTGCTATCATGTTACACATGGTAATAGATTCCATAGTCCTTCAAAGACTTATTTATTTTATTTTTATTTTTTTATTTTTTTGCATTGAAGAACATAACCGAATTAGAAGATGTCAGAGGAAGAAGATTCTTTCTTAAATGTCAAAAGATCTTTGAAAAAGGCAGTAGTGAAACATAGCACTCCGGTGGATTCAATGTTCTCCCAAACTATGTTATCTCTGGTGGATATGACGAATCAATCTATCAGAGAACAAAACATAAGTAAGAGAGTCTATGGGTCTCCAATGCCAAAATCATCTTTCCAGAAACAAGCATCGTCCCAAGAACAACTAATGCACCTTGACAAGCTCATTTCTCAAGTCACTTTTCCAAGAAAGCTTTCCACAGTATTGGACCCAGAGGAATCAAGTGAAGAGATGAGCCTCAGCTCTTGGGCTGCAGTTCCTAGAAGAAGACTTTCAACAGTGTTGGCTTCAGAGGAACCCAGTGAAGAGCCAAGCTTCAAGACAATGGTTCCCCCTATAGTAAGTGCAGCAGTTGAAGTCCCTGCTGAACCATCTAAGAAGACAGCCAAAGTAACTTCTAAAGGTGTATTTGCATGGCTGGTTACTGAAATTCCTGGGATAAAAGATCCCACAGTAAGAAAAAGAAGAAAAAGGAAGCTTGAAAAAAAACTTTTGGTAAATACACTTTTCATACATTTTCTGAGGTGATTAAGTTATGTGACATTCTACCAATATCTGGCAGGTGAATCCAAACCTTTTCAGTGACTGTTCAGGACAGTCTTAAATCTGCTGATAAATTGTGTAATTTATATTCTTTGCTTGAACTATTCTAGCATGAATACTCACAAAGTAAATGTGTAGCCCATATGCTCAGATATCTGCCAACAGCAAATTTCAAATAATATTTTTGAATATATAACTCAACTTATGAGATGTTGGTTAGTTACACAAGTCATGTGGTTCTGTTTCAGTTCCCTGGTTGGATAACCTGTTACTCTCTTAAATGCCATATTTAAATACAGCATCAACTTTGACGTGTGTAATGTACTGTCAAATATATAACAAGCTAATTAAGTAGCTTGAACTGCAAAATGTATATTCCATTTTAATAGAACAATCTGCAGCCCAAGAATTATTTCCTTGCAGAAACTAGTGATTAATTTCAAATAACAAATACATTTGAGACTCTCTCAATCTTTGTGAAGACAATACACAAAGGAAAAAATAGTTAAGTAATAGAACCCACATTCTCCCATAACAAGCACTACCTCTTGAATTAAGGGAAAATCTCCATTGATTGTTACCATTAAATGCCCCATGTCTGTGTCATGAAGGGCGTGGAAGTCACGGATTCCATGACTTTCTGCAACCTCCATAACTTCTGCAGCAGCCAGTGTGGCTGGCCTCAGGGACTGCCTGAGCAGTGGCAGGCCCTGGGGACCACCTGAGCAGCGGCTCTCCAGAGGCCCCCCAGAGCAGCGCTGCCCTGCCCCTCTCTCCTCTCTTTTCCCCCTCCCCCCCCCCAGTTAAGATGTAGTCAGGGGTATTTATAGTAAAGGTCATGGGCCGTGAATTTTTGTTTATTGCCCGTGACCTGTCCATGACTTTTACTAAAAATACCCATGGCTACATCATAGCCTTACTCACTACATGAATTTAAGCAGTTCAGATTTCATCCAGAAAGGAGCTATGGTGCACATACACAGTAGCCTCCCTTATAACTGGGCTTTCCATACAAACATCTTTAGTAAAACTTGTTGAGAAAAATTGAAATTCAGCAGGTGGGGGATATTTTTGCAAGTTTTTTGGGGGGGAAGGCGATTTTCTTTGTGTGGGGTTTTTTGTTGTTGTTGTTCAAAACATTGGATGTGCAAGTTCAGTTATAGACCTGGTCCAGATACTTCAAAACCCTGGCTTTTTTAATTTGACCATCAAGGAGAGTGTTACAAAATTTCAAACAACCTTCATCCCATTTTTTTCACCGGCTCTAATCTTTAGGAGGGTTGTACTCGTGTTGCATTTATGTGTGTCCTTTTAATAGTGATTAATGCTAAGTATTGCTCACTGGAAACCTGAATTTCTCTGTGAAAAATGTTAAGGTTTTTGCTTTTCATCGTAATTTGGAACAAATTCCCTCCCTCCCTCCCCCCGCCAAAAAAAAACCCCTTCAATTTCTTGCTAAAGTGAAATTCTACAATATTTTGTTTAGGATCAACAAAACAAAATATGCTTCCTGGAAACCACAGCTGCCAAGGAGCTGGGGAAGTAGACAGGTGGATAACTTGTCAGGAAACCAGGGAGGTTTCTGTCGGAAACTAGCCTGGGTTACATCAGGCTTAATCAAAATCTATATGTTACTATTTCAATAAAATAAGTATTTTCTGTTGGAAAACTTCCACACCGTTCTAATGCAAAGTTTGCTCACATTTGGTGGATTAATTAATATTTTTGCCTCTATTTTGCAATGACTATTTGTCTTCTATAAACCTCTTCTGGGAACATGCTTAATATTACGTTTTGGAGATAAACTGGTAAATATGCAGAATGAAGAAACAGATTCTTGGTTGGAGGCTGCATGAATTGAGTTTGCAAAGAATTACATTTATCATGCTTCAAGATCAAACTATAAACAAGCCAAAATAACAATGGAACAAAACAACACAAAAAGATTGAACTCCTAGTCGAAAGCTGGAGAGCATAAATGAAGCTACTGCAGGTCGCTGCTTTAAAGTTAGGCCCTCATCTCTGGGATTTGCTTCTAATGAAAACCTGTCAAATCCTGCTCCTTTTTAGAACACCCATAGCCTTTGTCTTCACAGGTGGAAACTTTCCCAGCAATTCAAACTGGTTTTAAACCCGATGTCAGCACTAATGTAGGAAAGGTTCCAGTTACTGGATCCTTTCATTATTTATTTGTTTTAAATATCTGGTTTAGTTAAGCCTTAGACCTAGTTTGAAATTTAGGGAAATGTGTGTGGACAAAGAAAGGCATCTTACGTAGGCTTTCTCCAGGCTTTCCACTAAGTACTGACTCCACCTCCTGCAATTTCGTCTACTGGCTGTCACAAAGTAGAGTCCTTCTGTTAACTTCCATGGGCTTTGGATCAGGCGATTTGCCCAGACTCGGCATCAGCTTCTGATAGTTGTTATGCCAGTGTTAATCCATAGTAACTATTACCATTAGTGCAGTAAAACTGCTGTGTAAGTAGTGTGGAAGAAGAATCAGGCTTTTACTAAATAGAGCAGATGTTTGGTTTGTTTGTTAATTGCAGAAAAAAGTCCTGTCACGTTGGCTGTACAGAACAGTTTGCTAAGCTAAACATTTTTCTATTTAAAATAGGAAGCAAAACAACGAGAATGGGAATTACGTCAACTTAAAAATATCGAAGAGGCGACTAGACATGAGCTGACAATTGAAGAAGTCTGATGTAGTGAATTCCCAAATGAGTATTGCTGCACTCTGTACAACTGGAAAAAGTGGTTCCATTAAACTATAGATTCGGCTATTGGGTCTGCTGTAACTGTGTGGCAAACAGAGCGGGGAGGAAAGGATGGCATTAAAGCAAACCTGTAGCAAATTTTTTAAATAAGGAACCCCAGAGCTTTAAGAGACCGATGCCAAGGGGGCAGATCCTCAGTAGAGCCCATGCCACTGACACCAGCTTAAGAGCAGGCCCAGGGGGTGGGAAACTGCCCCCCTAAGGGTTATACTTCATCTTGTGAGGGCCTACGTTTCTTCACGTAATATCTAAGGCTATATCTACACTACAGTGGTGCAGCTGCATCACCATAGGGCTGCTGGTGAAGATGCTCTAAGCCAACAGGAGAGAGCTCTCCCCTTGGCTTAATAATTCCTGCCAACATAGCACTGTCCATGCCAGCACTTAGGTTGGTATAACTTATGTCGCTCAGGGTGTGGATTATTCACACCCCCGAGTGACGTAAATTATACCAAAGTAATTTGTGGCGTAGACATAGCCTAAATCTTCTAGGACTTTGGATGTAGCTTAAATAACATGAGTAACTGCTTCACCAGGCTGCTTGCAATATAAACCTATTAGCCAGAGAAGAATTTCTTCATCTATAGAGTAATCAATGCTGATGCAATCAGGAACGTTCTTGCTGTTGGCTGGAGATATGAGGAAATAGTGAGAGGCACAAAGGAGGGAGGCCAGCCTCTGGAGATTACTAATTAATTACAGTTTGTTTTGAAGGGTTGACTCTAACTGAACTTGCTCTGTCTAGCCCTTGATATTCTGCTAAATGCACCACTTATGGCTGACTGACTCTTCCCATGTTGCCACTTGCCCCAAGCACTTCCTGCTGTTATGGGTGCCCACTGGAACTACCGTACCCTGGAAAAAAATCAACTTGTTTTGAAAGACATCACTGAAATATCTGTTTAATTCACTGCAGACATTCAACTATGTTAATAATAGGCCACTAAGTAATGTAGAGAATATAACACCATTAGAATCCACCTAGTACACCTCTGGTTCCAACCAACAGTTTATAATGTCATTATTAGGGGTGAGGCTGGTAGCACTACGCATTACTAAGGTTGCCTCACACTCCCATTATAAGACCCTCTTTTCAGTTGCTTATAACTTTGCCAAATTGTAACTGTTTGGTTTGAAATTTTATAGGTAGTATGTCTACCTCAGGCAGAATATTTTTGGAAGTTTCAGCCAAAATGGATCACCCATTTCCAAAAACAAAGCTAGGGCAAACTTTGCTGTTTTCCCTATGTTAAAGTCTTTCTTGGAAAAGTTCTGGTGCCCTCATGTTAGAGTAGAGATTTGACGGGAGTGGGGAGGGGAATGTGCCTCTCACTGTTCCTGTGAAAATTCAGCCAAGTTATAAGTATTTGCAAAATGGCAGTTTGCACATGCTCAGTGGCAACTTCTTAAATTTTAGCAGCTAAATTCTGTCTGCACTGGGCATGCTCCAACCTGGGGCTAAGCAGCGTTTCCCCTGCAATTGCAGCTCTGTGTGATTGCAGGCTGTGCCACAACCAGCTCACAGAAGTGGAACTGAGAGCAGGAAGCCTGTTTCTCCTGTGCGCCCAATGAACTCTCTCCCTCCTGCCCCCACCCCTCGCTGGTACCAGGCAGCATGAAGGAGCTGGACTGGTGTCCGTGTGGGGCATACACTAAGACGAGTATCCTGTGATGGTGGTGGGGGAGAGGGGCAGAATCTAGGATCTGGGAAGGAAGCCAGTAGGGGTGGGTGAAACTGAGAGCAGATGAGGAGTGGAGGGGGAGATTTGAACTGGTTGGGAAGGTGACTGTGATGCAGAATAAGGGAGAGAGGGAGCAAGATAGATCTGATGAGGAGCCAAGGTCTTCAAGTGGGAGAACTGGGACTGGGTGAATGAAGAGACTTGGACAAGAGAGCTAGGAAGGGGTGTGTGCAGATGCTGAGACTGGACAAGGAGCTCCTGCCCCAGGAGGAAAATTGGGAGTGGGAGCCGATGGGGAAGGTTGGGGCAGGACTGACTGGAGGCGAGGGTGAAGAAGAGAGAGATTGGATAAGGAGATGGAAGTAGGGGATTGGGACGGCCTGGGCAAGGATGCAGGGGCAAAGGAGCAGGAGTCGAGAGAGGGAACTGGTAATGGCTGGGCAAGGATAGTGGGACTGGGAGTCTGAAGGAAAGAGACTAGTATTGATGGACAAGGAGACTGGGATGAGAGCCCTGAGGAGTGAGCCTGGCTAGGTGAGGAAAATACAACTGAGACAAGGAGCTAGGAGGTGGGAAGAGACAAGATGGGTCCTATGGGAAAAAAAATAACATGTGACCATGTAATTAATGACTATCCTAACATATATGCACAAGGAAGCTGGAATTGAGCTTGCAGTAGTCAGACCAATTTGTACTGAGTCCAGGAATAGCGGCGTTTATACCTTCCTTTTAGCTGCCTGCTCCTAATTCTGTCTCTGGCGCAAATTACTGCACCCTTAGGTGCCGACTCTCTAATGTGCCGGGGGGTTCCCTCTGGCTCCGTCCCAGGCCCCGCCCCCACTCCACCCCTTCTCCCAAGGCCTCACCCACTCCCTGCCTCTTCCCGCTCCGTTCCACCCCCTCCTCCGGGTGCACCCCACCCTCACTGCTCCCCTCCAGCACCTCCTGCATGCCGTGGACCAGCTGATCGCAGTGGGTGGGAGATGCTGAGAGGGAGGTGCTGACTGGCAGGGCCCCAGGAGGTGCTGGGAGGGAGGGGAGATGCTGATAGGGTGGCTGCCAGTGGGTGCTAAGCACCCACCTTCCCTGGAGCACCCATGGAGTCTGTGCCTATGACTGCAGCTGCCCAGTTGCCTATGATTCCAAGGGGATTGCTGGGGCCTGAGAACTATGCAGCTACCCCTAATTTCTCCCAGGAGTAGCCCTTATTCTACTTCTGCCAGGGAGGGATTCCCTTTTTGCAAGTGGAAACCTGGGGAGGCCAGATCAACACTAAAGTAGCATGAAAAAACAAACAAGCACCAGAAAAGTAACTACATACTAAACCAAATGAATATGCCTTGGATCATGACCTGCTGGCCACCACACCTAGCCTCTGTCACACTGCTGAGGAGCGTGTACTCCAAAGAAGACACTCCACTGACATCGATATAATGCCTCTCCTGGAGAGTTTCACTCCAGGAGCTAATAGCAAGAGCTTCCTAATTAATCTAGGGTTACCATATCTCAAAAATAAAAAAGGAGGACCCTCCACGGGCCCTGGCCCCGCCCATTTCCCCACCCCTAGCCCCGCCCCAACCCCGCCCCTTCCCCACCCTAACTCCGCCCCCTCATCCCTTCTACTCCCAGCCAGGGGGAAAGGGCTGCCCCAGAGCTACCGGCTTCAGGGTTTGCTGGGCAGCCCCCAGACCCTGCGCCCCCAGCTGGCGCTTCCCCAGCGCAGCAGGAGCCCGGGAGGGGAAGCGCCCAGCCGGGGGCACAGGGTCTGGAGGCTGCCCAGCAAACTGTGAAGCCGGTAGCGCTCGGGCTTTGGGCAGCCCCCATGCCTCCGGACCCTGCGCCCCCAGCC